>NW_025955606.1:0-18791 GCF_022376445.1 Fomitopsis serialis
CTTGAGTTATGTCATGCCATAAAGGGGAACATCGCCCTCGAGCTCCGTCGACTTGATCGTCGATGGAAGCAAGCCTTGAGGACGCCACACAGCCAAAGGCATGATAAAAAGAGAGGACGAGATGTGGCTCGTCGGGTGCCGACCTACATTCGCTCGACTGGACAACTAACATACTATGAATCCTCAAGAGATTACGCCCTCGATTGGGTGCGTATCTGTTGTAGTTGCATTACTTTCGCTGACTGTCATTTCAGAACTTCGACTTGTGGCATGCTCAAATCCCCGTGGAGAGTTGGGTCGATTAGCGAACGATGTGAGTCGATCAGTCAGTTTCCTGCTGGTTAATTGACTCAATATACATCCTAGCCTACGCGGACGATGGGGACGTCCTCGTCTCATCTTGCGATGGCGTACGCTTCAGAGTACACAAACGGAATCTACACATGCACTCGGAGATCTTCCCTGGGGACGACTTTCTATCAGACGACATAGTCAACCTGTCGGAAGACTCGTCTACATTGGAGCTTCTCTTCCAATACATGTATCAGCCTCCGCAGCCGGACTTGCGCGCCGTCACGTTTGAGCAGCTGGCGAAGTTGGCGGAAGCTGCGGAGAAATATCGTGTTCTGGCCGCCATGGAGAACTGCAAGGTTTCAATGAGGTACGCGCGATTGCGATCTCCATTTCCTCTCAGCTCAATGTCTCGACTCTGCATTGCTAGGGCCTCTTTATCCACTTGCAAGGAGCCATTCGCTGTACTCGGCTATGCTGCAAGACACGGGCACAAGGATATCTCTGCTGAGGCCGCGCTCAGGACGCTGAGTGTATCAGCGAAAGATGCACTCGATCATCTCGGGCCCGCACATTTCATTAGATGGGTGAGTCTTCACTACAGCAAGCCGATTGAAATCATGTTCACGTTCGCGGCTATGTTTCGAATGGATAGTGTCTCTACCGCGATCCATGGGTTCAGGCGCTACTCGATGCCTACCGTCCACCACCCCCAGGTGGTATTCTGCATAAGGGCGGGCTCTGGGAGTGTGATCTTTGGAAGCCCTTCGTACTGGCCGTGGTCGACGACATGGGCCATGACTTGGAGGCACCCCTGCAGTTCTCCTCGGTCCTCGAGAGGAACTACGCGAAACTGCAGGATTGTTGGCACTGCAAACTGCGCGCTCAGACATGGCGGGATCAGATTCACCGTCGTGTTGCCGAATTGCGAAGTTTTCAGTTCTAGTATGCAACAAGGGAATGTCACAGTTATGTTTGATGGTCTATCGACGTGGTCTGGGTAGTGTTCTTGCGTCTGTACACTTCTTTTGACTGCAGGTTCGAGTCTGAACCAAGAATCACAACAGGTTGAATGATCGTACCTAAACAAGGAGCAGGTGGATGTATGCTGTGCGAATCTTCTTGCCACCAGGCTGATCTTCGACCTCGTGTCAAATACTAGATGAGAGTCGCGCAGCGTGACAAGCTGTACATTGTGCGAACAGAAGCTTGGCCTCGACGGTGCCACGAGGATGCAGAGTGGCCGAACACCATAAAGCATGCTCCCTATGAGGCATTGGATGGCTCGATGCTACGTGCGCCCGACTCATAAACCACTGCACACTTGACTCTCGTCCAAAGCTTCACCGAATCCCACCACGATTGCGCCGAGGATGTCCGAGTCTCAAGCGCCAACAGCAAGGCACAGCGAACGTTGTGCGTACTATCCTCAGTTGTCAGATGTCGCGTGCATAGCATTCACCTAGAAACATCACAGTCAATGCCTCCGACTCAGATATCACGATTTCCTCCTCAGATGGGGTGCTCTTCAGCGTGCACAAAAGGAATCTAGCAGCTCATTCCGAAGTGTTCCCCGACGGCGACCTTGCAACCAACGATGAGATCGTGCCCCTGTCTGAGGAGTCGTCCACGCTAGAGCTGCTGTTCCAGTATATGTATCGCCAACCGCAGCCAGACATCACGGAGCTCCCCTTTGAACAGCTATCGCAGCTGGCTGAGGCAGCGGAGAAGTACCGCGTCTTCTCTGCAATGGAGATCTGCAGGGTTATGATGAAGTGAGTATTGAATGGGCTTTTTGACACTGATATGTTCGCAGTGTTGACTATCATGATGATTCTTCCCGCACAGACTGTCGTTACCCAAAAATGCAATTGTCGTCCTTGCATATGCAGCAAAGCATGGTTACACGAAGCTGTGCCTGGAAGCAGCCTCTCACACAATCACCGTGGAACCACGAGAGGCTTTCGATCATTTGGGACACATGTGGTTCGTACATTGGGTGAGTGAAGGTCCGGGTTGCGGCGACATATTCGACTTTATAGGACAAAATACTAACTTACAGACAAACAGGTGCTTTACCGCGAGCCATATCTGAAGGTTTCAAAGGACGCACTTCAGCCGCCCCCGCCGGGAGGCCATCTCTTGCATAAGGGAGGCTACGCGGAGTGTGATCTGTGGAAACCCTTTCAAATGAAAGTCACCAATGCGATCACCGGCGATGTAGCAACACTCAATCGTATCAACGAGATCTTCACAGAGGCTTCCGCTGCGTTGTCGACCTGTACACAATGCAGCAGGAGAGCAGAGGCTTGGTCCACACAGATTGTCAAGAAGGTCTCGACGCTACCACAGTTTAGTCTGTCCTTGTAACGTGGCCGTATGTACTATGACATAGTACGTAACTGAGTTGCGTAACTGAGAATTTAGATGACTAGAGTTGGGAACAGATGGCTTATGATTGGTCGCATGCAATACACTAGCAGTTTTGTTCAGCGTACAGGTCAATCAATCCTCACCGTCTTGGACGAAAACGCGAACAACTTCAACTTGAACGTTTGAACGTCCAGTAAATATTTTAGCGTTACGCGAAGTCCGAGTCCTATAGTGCCCGGTAATAGCCGAATCTGCAGCGCCAATCTGCTAACTCGATAGAGTACAATTCATATAACCTTTGTACCACTCCGTTCCAAGTGCTGGTCTGTATACCTGGTCGGAATCGTGTTCTTATCTAGCCTCTTGCTCTCGCGTCTGCCACATCATAGTACCTGTAGACAGAAACGAACAGTCTGGACCAACGTATACGCGTATACAATCGTGACCGGGCCATGTCTGTAGGCTCGAGCCCAAATCATAGTGAACGATGTGAGTCCCCTTACAGAGAGGTACACATCGCCAGACGCACTAACACATCACAGTTTGTGCCCCAGATGCGGACATCACGATGTCTTCGTCTGACGGTGTGCTGTTCAAGCTGCACCGGAACAACCTGGGAGTCCACTCCGACGTCTTCCCTGGTGTCGAGTCGGACGTCCCTGCGCAAGACGAGATCGTACTGCTGGGGGGAGAAGGCATCGACACTGGAATTACTGTTTCAGTATGTATACCGTCAGCGGCAACCTGACCTGAGCAAGTTGGACGCGAAGGAGCTGGCGCTGCTGGCAGAGGCAGCAGAGAAGTATTGTATCTATTCAGCGATGGAGGTATGCAAAATATACATGCAGTGAGTCCATGATACCTTGTTCACAGAATAGAAGCTTATGGAGGGTTTTCGCTTTTCGTAGAGCGGCAATACCGAAGATACCTATGGACGTCTTGTTATACGCCGCACGGCATGGCTACACGGAGCTGTGCGATGAGGCTGCTCCGCACACTATCAACATGGATGCGGAAGTCGTGATGCGACGCCTCGATTCCAGGATGTTCCTGAATTGGGTGAGTGGCAGCTGTGTGATAAACCGCTCAGTGCTCACAATGTACACTCGATCAGATTCTATATCGCGAGAGTCGGCTGCGGTTCCTCCTCGACCTGCACCGTCCGAACGTACACATACACACGCATGAAGACTCTGTCGTCGAGGGAGAAGATTGTACCCTCTGGCTCCCGTTCATGGGCGAGGTCCTGCAAGAACTCGGCATGTCGCTCTCGAACGTTAACGATCCGTATAAGATCTTCGACAAACACAAGCACATGCTGGATGACTGCAGTGATTGCCACCTGCTGTTGAGAAACTGGAGCAGTGCTATCAGTATGGAACGTGCCATGAAGCCACTGCCGAATTTCACGTCGTTCGATCGACGAGAGTCCGCGGGAGGAAGGGGGGGTTAGGGCCGTGTCGGTGTGTGACCATATTCACAGGAACAACATTGTTCATGAAAATTTTGGCCGAAAACTGCGTTTTGCTATGTAAATGACGCTATCGACGGTGGGTGGGTGTGCGTAAGGTTATTCGGTAAGTCGTCGTCGTTGTACTCCGTGGCGTGGCGTCTAGATTTGAGATCGCCGTGTGCTACAGGTCAGTAGACCACGCCTGTGCGAAGAGGATCCGAAGAGAAGCAGTCAACAAAGTTGCTGCATGGTCCACCCTGAGCTTCGGCCTCGAGGAAGGCATGAGGCAGCGTTGGCATTCCCATATATTATTCCCGTTCCGAGCCTTGCGTATCCCAGCAGGTTCTCACTGGGCGCACACGTTCCTGCATGTCCTTCGCATCGACGATACGGCGATTGCTACGACGACGCCTTACGATTTGACTATGTCTCCTACATACAGCGAACGATGTGAGTGATCACCTACGAATGCAGCTATTTATCGGCTGAAACTTACTTGCGGACAGTCAACGCTGCGGATGCAGATTTGACGATCTCCTCATCTGACGGTGTACTTTTCAAGGTGCACCGGAAGAGTCTCGAGACCTATTCTGACATCTTCCCCGGGACTGATGTCCCTGTGGACAACGAAATTGTGCCATTGTCGGAGAAGGCTTCGACGCTAGACCTACTATTTCAATACATGTATCGCCAGCGACAGCCCGACCTGAGCAAGATTGACGCGGATGAGCTTGCGATGCTGGCGGAGGCTGCGGAGAAATACTTTGTCTACTCAGCGATGGAGGT
The DNA here is from genome assembly GCF_022376445.1 of Fomitopsis serialis. Lineage (NCBI taxonomy): Eukaryota > Fungi > Basidiomycota > Agaricomycetes > Polyporales > Fomitopsidaceae > Fomitopsis > Fomitopsis serialis. The sequence goes on from NW_025955606.1 coordinate 4,904, forward strand.
ATGCAAAGTGTACATGCAGTGAGTGCTGCCAGGCTTAGGGCGGTTCTATTGTGGTACTGTCTCGGAGAACTGATATTGTAAGGGTAGCGCCGCAGGCGCCGGCTACATCTCACAAGCGCTGAGGTACGATCGCTCAAGCGCTCGTCCGCTGTACGAATAAACATTTTATTTTCCTTTCATTCCGCTTTCCACTCACTTTTACTTACTCATCCACGACCCGGTCTAGACTCATTCCGTATCCGTTCGTGGCTGTCCTCGGAGTGGCAGCAGTGGCAGCCCGAGTGGCGGCCTGTGCCACAGCTTGCCACTCATCCTTTGTACTATGACTCACTTCGCTTACATCACTCACGTTCTCGCTCGATTCGGTCTTTGTTCACTCATGTATAAATACTGTACCTACGCCGGGCAGAAGCCCAAGCAACGAGACGAGTATTTGCCCACTCATCCGCTATCCGCCCGCTCTCGCCTGCTTCTAGTGTTTTCCGACTTCACCGACGCTCGCCACCGCTTTACCCGCTAACGCTCGCGTCACCGAACCCGGATTTCCCACAGATATGTACCAACTTGATAGGTCTGCAATCCCGAAGATGCCGCTGAAGGTTATGGGCTATGCAGCGAGGCACGAGTACGAGAGCCTGTGCGAGGAAGCGGCTCCGCACACTGTCCAGGCTAAGGCTGCCGACGCTTTGGAGTATCTAGACGCACGGTGCTTTGCTAGTTGGGTGGGCGGCTTCGGCAGCCATGATACCACTACCGTAACTCATAGGACATCATCACAGGTTCTCTACCGCGAACATTGGCTACAAGTCCTGTACGACATCCACCACCCGCCTTTTGCCCCGCTATCGCACAAGGGAGGTCTACCGGACTGCCCCCTTTGGCTCCCGTTCCAAGGGGGTGTCCTGCAGGACCTTGGAAGCTCACTTGCCTGTCTCCAACAGTCTGCATCAGCGACCGTGGATCGGCACCGGCATCTGCTGGGCGAATGCGTGCTGTGCAAGAAACGTGCAGACCACTGGGTGTATGCGATTGCGGGGAAGGTAGCGAGCATACCGAAGTTCGACCCTACGCTTCGAGTCTTCACGTAGTAGATAGTATCTAATGGACAATAACGGCTATTTTGAGCCCTTGGTGACATCGCAGTCATAGGATTACACACACGGCGGTCTTCCCTGAGAACTATGCGGAATCGCGAGACAAACGACCACGCGTCTCGGGCGCTGGGAGCCCAGGTGAGATTAAATGCAGTCCGGGTTAGGAAGCCATCAGACCGATACGCGTCCCGCCTCTCCCAGCGAGCGACTCTGATGTTGACAAGTGACTTGTCAAGACGAGGCCCGACATTAATTGGATGAACGTTCGCGGTGGGTCCTCATTGAATGTTTCAATTCGTCGCGCTGCCCATTGATGCTGGCTGTCTCACCGCCCACTTGTCAATTCGTCTCAGCCCCGGCCGGGCCCACGGTCGCCGCTGTGTCCTCGTGGTCATGCATGGTCTATCTGACAGAAAGCCCCTCGGACCATTTGCTTTGCACCCCGGCGTCGTTAACCAACCACGTCATCCTAGTAGTATTGGCTTCAAGTGGTCCCTGGACCCTCACAACCGCGTGAGTCACTGTTACCGTACAGCCTGAGCTGCTCAAGGCTATTATCGAGCTCGACCATGTACCACCACTAATAGCCCAGCCTACGGCGCTCGCGATGCCTTTCCTTGCAGCGGCCCGTACCTCCGAACCTGATTATCAAGAACGACAACGGATGGGTCACCGTCGCGCAGATTCGCGCCCGATTCGATGCGTTGGTGGCTGCAGGCTATGAGGTGCGTCTGCTAGTCCTTGTCAGTGACAAGATGATTTACTTTCTTCGTGCGCAGGTGATCTTGTCCGCGCTCGCTGAACCAATCTGACAAGGGCTCGCGCTTGAAGACACATACGGTCCTCGACGACTCGCAATGTGAGTCAATACTTGCCCCGTGGGCTCCGCCGCCGAAGGGAGGGCGACGCAGGCGGCGGTCGTCGAAAGCTTGGAGAGGCTGCCCCTAAGCTGTATGAACTGGTCTGTGAGTCTGGAGGGCATCCCTTTGAGGTATGGTTGCAAGACTCCCGCGGGTTGTATCACTAAGTATTCAATGGTAGGATTGATGTGTTCAATTGTTCGATAGATGTTGGGCTTGAGCTTGATCTGACACATCTCATCCAGCAATATCTTACAGAATACAATCCACAATTGGACCGGCGGCAGCAGCATATCAACATAAGCCCCCCCCGGCATGCACACAACAAGAAATGAACGAATCGGACGTCACTCAGTACTCAATATTCAATGTTTCAATGCAGGCGCGCCTAATTAACAAGATGGACCTGACGCGCGCCAGTCGAGAAGGAAGCAGTCAACAAGGTTCGGCGTGACCCACCACGATGCATGAGATACTAACAACGTTTCGAAGGCACTGGGAAGACTGGCGACCGTGAGACAGCGGCGAAAATATCATCAAGTACAATCAGATCGAGCCGCGTACCCTTGCACTCATTTGCAGGCCTGCATGAACCTGCGTTTCATTCTCACATTGACGACGATTTGGTGATCGCAACGACCACCGTCAAGACTTACTTCATCATGGAGGAATCCTCGACCCCCAGATGTAGCGAGCGTTGTGAGTGGTCTCCTGATGAGGTGTGTGTTGTGGTGTAGACTCACATGCATATGCCTGTGCAGTCAACGCACCAGACGCAGACGTTACGATATCCTCAAAAGATGACGTGCTCTTCAAGGTCCACCGCAAGAATCTCGAATTCCACTCCGACAGTTTCCCTGGGACTGACGTCCCTGTGGATAATGAAATCGTGGCCTTGACAGAAACGGCGTCGACCTTGGAGCTGCTGTTCCAGTTCATGTATCGCCAACGGCTGCCCGATCTGAGCAAGGTCGGCACCAAGGAACTCGCAACAGTGGCAGAGGCGGCGGAGAAGTACTGTGTATACTCAGCAATGGAGATATGTAAAGTGTATATGCAGTGCGTACTGTGTCGTCACATCATGTCACAACGTATAACTGATCAGCACCACCCGTCGAATAGAGCTGCCATCCCTAAGATGCCACTGGCGGTCATGGGATATGCGATGAGGCACGGGTACAAGAGTCTTTGTGACGAGGCGGCTCCGTACACACTCTCAGCGAAGGCGGCTGATGCTTGGGAGCATCTGGACGCTGGAACCTTCGCCAATTGGGTGAGCGAGTCTGACCAAACTGCTCTTATCGTGAGGGCCGACTTGTAGTGCGTGATTTCAGGTCCTTCACCGTGAACATTGGCTGCAAGTCATGTATGAATGCCATGCCCCGAGTCGTGGGCCGTATATGCACAAGGGTAGCTATACGGACTGCGTTGAATGGTACCCGTTCCAGGCCAATGTTCTACAAGACCTCGGAAACTCGATTGATAATCTCAGGACTCCGACAGTTGTCTTTGATAGGCACATGGTGCTATTGAACGGCTGTACGTACTGCGAGAGACGTGCTGGGGACTGGAGGGAAACGGTTCGGATGAAGGTGTCGAGCATACCGAAGTTCGATCCCATGCCTTGAGCCTCCGTACTAGAAGACCGCCCTCCCCTCCGTCAAAGAGGTCTTCTTCAGGGTCTGCCTAGGGGGGACTAGTAGTATCCATCCGGACACAGAGATTCCCGGGTGTACGATGTGTACATGATGGGGTTTGCACGTAGGAACTATGGCTGGGCTGATCGCCTTCTGTACATAGTCGAAACAATCCAAGCGACATCCTTACATACTGTGTGTAGTACAACTCGTCCATCTGTACCCACCACTCGTCCGCGTCCAGCGCGGGATTAGTTTATGTATTGCGAGCGTCGACTACAAGTCACGTACGGCATTGACTGTCCACTTGACCGTTGCTGCACTGACAAGGGAGGCCTGGAGGTCTCGCGGATTGGCTCCCATTCCAAGGGAGAGCACTACAAGATTTTGGAAGCCCATCTGCTGACCCTTCTGTTGGATGAATGCCTGTACATACGTTTAGCCCGGACACGTTCTCACCAACTTATGAGACTCAAGAGAGGTTATACAGTACATAACGCATCAACATCGCTGTCCAGAGCCTGAAGCAGATGTTGGGACACTCGAGACGGCGGGCAGTCACGTACAATGTATAGATGAGCATCGTAACAAAGTAAAATCAGGCTGTCAAACTCAGCACGTTCATACTCCGTAGCAGTCCGTCCTCCTCAAGCTGGTGCTGAGTCTCGTCCGAACCGCGGTCCCATCTCGCTGTCCCGACCAGCCTCTCTGAATCGCTTAACGACACCTCTAGTCCGTAATCCTCTTCGTCCGAGTATTCTTCGTAGCCCTCATTACCATAGTCTTCCTCAACAACAAGCTCCTCGTCGGGGAAGAACATCTCGCCCAGTCCGAGGTCCGTACACCGCGTCATCTTGAGCAACATGCCGAGTCCCCGGTCATTCTGCACTGCAGACATCCCGGGGCCGTCGAGGAGGTCCCACGTCTCGGCGTCGAGTTCTTCGGCCATGCGGCCCCAGGCGGAGCGAATCACGCCGGGGTAGTTGAAGGCCGCAAGGACAAAGCACATGGGAGAGCCTGTGCACAAACGCAGTTGAGATAGGCACGTCGTCGACGAGTAAAGAGCAACATACAGAGACCGCTCAGCTCCTGCTCGCGAAATAGGTTGGGGGCGATCGGTTCGTGAGGCTTGGGTATTGAGTTCTCGTCCAGCAGATGTTCTGGCAAGACATCACCCAGGTGGTATAGCCGCTGACATGCGGGACAGACCCTCGCAACTTGTCGACTCTTGTTATACCACAATATCTGGGACGAAGTGTATAGAGCTGCACGATCCTTCAGAGAGCATGATAACGCACCAGAGCCGTTTCCTCGGGCAGAACAGAGCACAACATCTCCAACATTTCTTCCTGTGCAAATTCGGCACACAGGGGATCGTCCAGAGAAGGTGGTGAGGCAAAGGTAGAATCAAGAAACGCGTGTACATTGCGGACACGGGGACCGTTCCCCGGATCGTAGATGAACGGCTCGTTAACAAGCGATGGATGGATTCGCTCGTGGTCTTCGGGGACATTGGGCGGTGGTGGCTCCTCGTAAGGGTCTGGCGCGGAATAAGGATTAGGGTATGCTTCGGCAGGGTAGTAGGGATGGTCGGGTGGTAGAGCATTCGCAGCTATTGGCTGATTGTATTGGTATGCTCCTTCCGTCACAAGCTGAGTGTTGCCTGTAGCACACAGCGCGTCGTGTTCGTCGGCACAGGCGACCGGTGCAGGAGATTTGGAGGACGCGTCCTGCTCGTCGTCAAGCGGTCTCTCGCCCTGCGAATATCTCGCCTTCTTGGCCTGCTGCTTGGCCTTCTTTTTCATGTTTCGTGGGCCTGGCATGATGCTATCGTTCGCAGAGGATGGAGGGGTTCAAGAAGTTGAACGTCGGAGAGACATGCGTTCTATTCCCAAGCAGCTGTCCGGGCACTGATCCGGACGCGTCGTCACGGTCGCGAGGTGTCACGCGTCAGTCACGCGTGTGACTCTCAACGCAGGAGGTCTTTCGAGGGAAATGGATAGCTATCAATTGAGCCACTGGCTAGAGCTCGTTTTCAGCATGAGCTTCAGTACGTCCCTATCGCTAGCCAACGCGGAAGAGGTTCAGCAGCAGACGAAATCTGCTGCATGTCTCCCTCTGAACGGACGATATCCACACCGCAGATTCCAACAAGTTACTTACAGTGCAGCTGTATCCTCCGTCGTAAATACTATGAATACATACACATACACACATTACTGCCACTCCAAGCATTACGCAAACTCCGCGCTCGTAATACAACGAAAGCGCACTGCACCCCGAACCAGCCGCAGCGAGGCAACAATAACTTAGATCAAACACTCCCACCTCCTACAGGCGCGACTTATGTCCGCGGCGCCATCTCGACAGTCGTATCGGAGCCCTCGCTCCCGTCCACGCTCACCGCGCGCACCGTCACAGGGGTCCGCGGGTCGTCCAGGTCGCCCACGTCCTTCTCACCCGCCTCCTTTAGTGAACTCAGCGACTTCATCGAGGCTGGCGAGCGCGGAGGCCGCGGGGTCTCGGCTATTTCATGCTGGCGGAGCCGCGCGTGCGCCTGCTCGTCTGCGGCACGGCGCGTCTGCCTGCCCTCAATGAGGTAGACGAGCGAGACGGTACCGAGGACGAAAGCGCCCTGAAAGATGAGTGCGCTGCGCATGTTATTCGGCGGATCCGCGTCGGGGCCTGCGCGCAGCGCGCCTTCCGCTGCTCGCCGCAGTCAGCGGGTGATGGGTCAAGGGCACGGAAACGGGACGCACCGAGCACGAAGATAACGCCGAACAGATTCGAGGATGCCCAGAGGAGCGCAGAGCTCGCGTCCGCGTTGCGCGTCGCCTCGACCGCAAGCTCGATCGCAACGGGCAGCATCGTCAGGCTCGTCCCGCCAATGACGGCCATCAACGCAAACAGCCCGCCCGTGTCCCCCTCGTGTACTGCAATGAACGCCACCGGATTAACATCAAACACCTCGGGTGGAAAACGGGACGCACCAGCCCAAACCAGTGCCAGCCACGCCCCTCCGAGGATGGGGCAGAGCACCTTGATCGTGAGTGCGAGGTGGTGCGTGAAGACGCGATCAAAGAGCGGCGCGGTGACCGCGGTCGTAACAATGCCCACAAGGAGAAGTGTCGCGCCCATCAGGCCCGCAAGGTCGTCCGAGTACCCGAACGGCTCGAGATCCTGCGCGCTCAAGATCGAGAACGCGCTGACTCTGTAAACCCAGACACCAACACGTCAATACCCAAAGATCAGGGCTGTCGTCTGGGAGAGGACTTACGCAGCGACGAGCACCCCAAACACCAATGTCAGAATCGCGAAATCCATCCGCTGGCGCACCGTCATGTACGTAGGCTGGTCCACCGGCTCGCGCCCGAGCATTGCGCGCGCGAGGCTGGCGAACGACGGATTCCGCTGAGTCGCAGCACGGGTCGGCGGCGTGGGCGGCGCATCGGAGACAAAGAAGACACATGGGAGGGATGCGCTGTAGATAATCGCGAGGACGAGGAGCTGCCGGCATAGGGAGATGTGGACGGTTAGTCTAGGTGGCGGCGGGAGGGAATGATGCGAGACGCACCCCTGCACGCGGAGTACCGATCAAGGGTGAGATCAGTTGGCCTACCGCCACGCCGATTGGGTTCGCTGCGCTACTCGTCAGCCTCGCATCCCACATGAGTCTCGAACCAGTGCACAAATGAGAACCCACCTATTGACATGAGCATCGTCGCGGTTGTACGCTGGCGCAGGTCGAACCACTTCTCCGAGTAGCCGGGGATGAGCACCTGGAAAATGGGCTGGACGACGCCCGAAAGTATCTGCCCAGCACGACATCCATTCTCCTTCAGTGCATGGAATATGACGCGTGTTCGCGGTGACGCACCTGTCCAACGATGACCAACGCATAGCTCCCACCCGAGCTCAGCCCATCCGCCGTCCCCGCGTACCGTATCCAGGCGGATGCCAAGAAAATGAGCGCCCCGATATAGCACTACCATCATCCTGTTTAGCTTCACTCATGTACTCTCCGCAAGCTGCGGGCTTCCCGCACCCCGCTTTGCCGAAGATTAAGGGATGACTCACTGTTCGCCTCAGCCCGAGCTTAGAGTACAACCACGGCACGACGGCCGCGCAGGGTAGGTACACGACGTTGACGCAATTGCCGAGCCAGTTAACCTGGTCAAGTGTCCAGCCAAACTCGTCGACAGCTGCGCGTCACATAGGTGTGTCGTGCGAGGCGCGTTGTTTGGATCAGTGTGAAGCAAGAGTGGTGAGGAGGGCAAAAAAAGGAACAACGATGCGCACAAGCCCGGCAAGGGACGTTCGGAGTTAGGAGTCAGGGTGGGCAGGGTGACGAGAGACGAGAACAGATGTCAGCGATGGTGTGGTGTTCGTTGGGATGGCGTTCAGTGGGCGGAAGGTAGGATGGAGACCGGGACAGGCGGGGATACACAGGACAGGGACATGGTTCGAAGGTTGCAGGTGGACGAGACCAACAGTCAGCGATCGTCTCAAATAGCCAACCAGCCGGATACGCACTGTCATCCGCGATCGGCCCGAACCACACCAACGACATCCCTGCCACGATGTTCAGGATCATCTGGTCCGCGCGTACACATCGTCAGCACGACCTTCCCAAACCGCGCGGAAGGGACAGAGAAGGACCAAGACTCACAATTGCGATGACCCCTACCCACCGCCTCTTATACATCCTGTACTCCACCCCTCCCTCTTCTCCCTCGCCCTCGCCCTCGCCATCCTCCGGCGACGGATACGGGTACGCAGACCGGACGTCTGCGGCGGATCCTAGAGGTGCGTCGAACGAATTCTTGTCAGTCACGCGCTCCACAACAGGGCGTGTCCCGCCGTAAGGAAACGAAGGGAGCTGGAACGAGAGCGTCGAGAAGGAGGAGAGGCGCGACTTCGCCATGGGCTCAAAAGGAGGAGGGGAATCAAGGGAGGGCTGGTCGCGCTTGGCGAGGAACGGGAGTAGACGCCAGTGGGACCTCGACGACGGCGAAGATCCAAATGAAACGGTGGGAGAAGAAGAAGCGGATGCAGAACCAGACAAAGGAGGGACGGAGGCCGGTGGGGATACCGCAACCGTCGGAAGAGACGGAGCCGCGTCCGCACGCCGGGAGAAATAGCGATAATATACGCCTGCAAGGACGTCGGGCGAGAGAGGCAGCGTCATCCTCGTCAGTCAGACGGTGACAAACGCAGACACCTCAATTGCGCGCTCCGGACGTGCTGTGGTGGTTGACAGGTGTGATACGGATGGGCCACAGGCACACAAGAATGACAGAGACAGAACAGCCAAAAGAATCAAGGGGCCGTCAGACAGAAGAAAGAAGGAGGGGAAGGAAAGAACTGGGCGAGGAGTGATACACAAACGCGACGCGACGCGGTGAAGTAGCCTAGAGAAGACGGCCTCAGCCGAGTCCTCGACCCGATACGCGGGAGCGTCGTCCCGCGCGCAAGCGGGACGCGATCAACTCCGCGCCACACGAACCGCCGGGTGATTGGGAATTTGTCGGTGCGATCTCCATCGCTGTGCACAGCATGTCGCATGTCGGCTTTTATCGCTCGCTCGCTTGTCCGAGACCGCACCATACAACGGTAACGGACTCGGAGAGCTTTGGCAGCAACTCTGGCAGTTTACGCCACCTCCAAACAGCAGCTCGGACGCGACCAATCTTCCGGCTTGGATCTAAAGTACCACTGGGAGACACTCCCTGACGACCAGGCCTCAGATCTATCCACCTCAACCGTTTGATTCAATTCCGACAGTTGCTGTCAAAGTTCTCTGACACGAGGAAGATGAGTGGCCGTTGATTGAAACTTCCCCTCTATTTCCCTAGCTGCGCGTCCGAAACGTGTTTCGGACGCGCAGGAGAGCTTGTCTTGAAGGGACGGCGTGCAGTCCGGGTGGATGCCGAGGAGTGATAGACGCAGGTAAGCAGGCCATTTGGAGGCCAGACCCAGAGATGCGGCCGAGTGATGGATCGATGGCCGCCTGTGGGGGCCCGCACAGAACAGTTGAGAACAAGGGAGAGCGCAAGGGAGGGCTGCTCCCATACAGGCTCCCCCCTTATACGCAACCTCGATGCAGGGCCCAACGATACGGACAGTGGTGACTGAGTTGTCACAGGCAAAGGGGGTCGGTACGTCGTGATGCCTAGAAGACTCAGCAGTCGTTCGTCCGCGAGAGAGTCCATGCCTGAAACAAATCCGGATTGGAGGCGGAAAGAGGGAAACCTCCATCGCAGCCGAAACCTTCCCTGCCGCCGAACACGCTGATATGTTTGCAGTGCACCATCTCTATCGCTGTCAGGAACCAGGATGGTACGTCATGATAGATCCCATGTAACTTACGGCCATCATGATCAATGACCTTTGTTTCGGTTGGCCGCGATGGCCGCGAGTGGTAGAGGAAGGGGGGAGGAGAAAGGGTAGAGAAGCGGACGTGGGCGACTCACCAGTGGCGGGGCTCTTGGATGTGAGCGGGATTGCGCTGGACGCGATCGAAAGGCGCAAACCCCAGCGGGCCATCTCCGCTTCGTGGACTCTGTCGTAAGAAGCCTAATCAATATGAACAGCAGAAGTCGAAGGCGTGAAGAAGCCGAGGGCAGAGTCGAGCGAGCAGGCGGCGAGGATGAGAGATAGAGAGGGGGGGTATTCGAGAGACGCCTGGCGGAGGCATAACTTATCAGAGGGAGGAGGGAGGAGTGATCAGAGAATTAAATGACACGGGCCTGCCGTGTCTGCCCTCGTTCGGCGCAGTCGCGTGCGGGAGCTGCCTGCCAGCCACCGGGCCCCAGTCGCGGCGCTCGATCCCGATCGGGGCAGCCAAGACATCGCCTGCCGTGCCCACGTCATCCGCCCTTCCTCACCTCCTCCCGCCGCCCCGGGCCTCCTCCCGCCCACAGCTCGAGTCGCCGCCAGCGTACGCCCACCCCCTCGCTCGCTGCCTCTCCCGACGTTGCGCGCGTCCATCTATCCAGCGACGGCAGGCTTGGACTCGTCCCCGTCAATGGCCCTGATCCCAACACGGGGCCCGTGATTCCCATCGACCTCCACGGCACCAGCCTGGCAGTTCCGTCGTGGGTCCCTCGTCTCGTCTCGTCTATCGTCTCGACCCCTTGCGAACGCGGTGATGAAGATATCTTCGTCATGCACAGGCAGTCTCCACTGTAACCAATTCATCAGCTCCCCGCGATGAATCCCATAGGACGTCCTACTCTCTCGCCCGTCATCTAAGCGCACGGACGCAGAGCCTATTCTTGCCCGGAGCCGAGCGAGCCTCCTCGCTCATATTTCCCTCCAAGGCCTTCTGCCGCGCGTCGGCCCCGAAGGAAAGACCCTGGATCGCTCGCACTGGTGCGTTATTTTTGTATGCTCTGCCTGACGCTCCCACAGACCAGCCAGTCGGCTGCATCTCGGGGATTTACCACGGTCAATGCCGCTGAGCTTGTGAACGACGATTGTCAAGTTGTAGATAATGTGCGACCTGAGGGACGCGGTGTTTCAACGCGGAACGTGCAGAGGCCGACCTCGTAGACCTTGCGAGGATGCTGGGTACTCGGGTGGCAAGTGCCAACTCTGGCTGGTCCTCTTTCCTGAAGCTTGGAAGTTTACCTGGGAGCCGGTGAATGCGTCGAACGAACGAAGATTCACATGCACAATCATACGTACGCGGCCCCCTTTTCTTCCCCACCATCAACAGACCGCGACGGCTTGCTCTGCGGTTATCGATTTCGTCGTATATTGCTCGGAGACGCCGCGGGGATAGTGAAACACCGACTCCTTCGACCCGGCTGTGATCCCCTCGTCGCAAATGATTCTCCTGCTTGCTGCGCAAACTGCTACGAGAACTGCGTGAATACGTTGAACCTGCGACACGCTTTGCGCTGTTTGTTACCACATGCGTACGTGGGCATCGAATTCTTCCGTCCTGCCCTTCCGAGTGTATCCAAGCCAATCAGCCACGCTCTGCCCCTCCAGATTCCAGAATCAAGAATGGCTGATAAGCCCAACTTCACCTTCCTCCATTCCTGCACCATGCGCGTGCCGATCACGCGCGTTTCTTCCCTGTCTCTTCTCGAGCTGCTTGTATGCGCTTTCAGTACTCCTCAAGTGACCCGCTGCAAGACCTACCTTAACCACAGACCCAACTGCATACGCGGATGCGCCTCGCCCATTCTGATCACGTCCCTCCTGCACTCCTGCACAATCTCGGATTCTCAGCGACGATCGCCCCCGAATCATATCACCGCTTGGCTCGCCGATAAGCCCGTCCTTCTCGCCTTCCCGTCTTCTCCTGGTCATCTCCACTGTTGTCGCTTCATAAGGCGGGCCAGGGCGAGGGAAGCGCGTGGCCGTGCGTCCCTTGCGGCTGTATGCGGCGAGAGCAAGTACCGAGCTGAGACATGTCCAGATTGGTTTGGTTTGCGACGTGCGCGGATGGGCGTTTCCGTTCTATGTAGGACCGCCGCTGGGTTCTGGCTGCGACGGCGCTGGAGGCGAAGATGGTGGGCGGCGCGTCGCGCTCTGCCGTACAGACTGGAATCCGTTGCTGCGAGGGAAAGCTGAGCCTGCGAAGTCGTCGTCTCTCCTGGACCCCACGCGATCCGAATTCGGGCGCCAGAAGGATCCCTACGTTCTGTGCGTGTCAATGGGGACGAGTGACGTCGTGCACCTTGTATGACTGGCACCCCGTCACGAAATACAAAGTCTAACACTAGCGGGGTTCGATCTGGGGGCCCGGCGTTTGAATACCCGTCACATCTTGTCTGAAGACTGAAATCTTGGGCGCGGTGATGTACGGGCCACAGGCACATATTCTCGCTATGGTCAAGCTACTTCCGAGCCCCGAGTGCGTGCCAGTGACTTGAACGCAGCGAGGGTTTCGTTCGAGGGTTGAACGTTGAACGTTGAATCAGGGCAGTGTGCCTTGCGCTCGAGCGGGAATTCCGTACCAGCCAGCCTACCTTGGGTGGGTTCGCAGAAATGTGACACGGAGGGGGAGAGAAGAAAATCTCAGCCAGTTCCGAAATGCGCCGGGGGAGGAAGAAAGACACAGGCAGCTCCGAGCACTTGCTTATATGCGTCGCCTTGCTCCTCCCGCAGCGTGAGCTGCGGTGTGCATCGCCTCGTTCGTCAAACTCGGGTTACAACTTGAAAGTGGGGAGCTGCGTGCGGCTGAGTATGGGCGCACGCAGCGTCCGGTGACGTCGGAGTCGTGCATTCCTTACTAGTCTGCTTCAAAATGACGGCCCTACACCGGGACAGCCTGTTAGCGGAGTTACATAAGCAACTTGATCTCCGAAACGCGTGCGCAAATCTCGACGCGCGCGACGCGCTCGACGCGTCGCGTCGCCTGTGCTCGCGCCCTCCTTACTTCCACCATAGATCCTGTATATCACACCCTTGCTCTAACATAATGCAAGGCCCTGACACACAAGGGCCGTTGTCGCCCTCTTTCACATCGTTCTGCTCCCCCGAAGGCATCGCATTCTGCCGCAATGTTGCATCGAAGAACTTGCCGTGGGACCCACACGACTACCAACTCGAGGGGGCTTGCAAAGCCTTGGACGGCACCGACGTCTTCGCAATCACGCCTACGGATCAGGGAAGACGGGCTTTTTGCTTGTCTACATCCTCGTGGCTCAGGCTATCGCAAATGACCCGGCGCTGTGCCCGGAAGCCTTACGGACGCGCTTCAAACCGGACCCGTGCATGCTCGTTATCTGCCCTACAAAAGCACTGGAGCATGACATGGTGAGTTGACTATAATGAGATGTTGTCTGTGCAGTGTGTCTGACTCGGTTATACTAGGAACCGAAGTTTCAGGCTGCAGGCCTCAGTACTCTAGTGATCAACGCAAACACCACAAAGGCGGCGCTCGCGACGCGGCGAGAGGGCAGCCTTTGGAAGGTTGCTTGTTCGAAGAAGGCGGTGATTCTTCTGTCGCCAGAGCAGCTCGCTACGCCTGGATTCTCCTTCCTCGTCAATGACCCTGCCTTCGCGGCGCGCATCATGGCTCTGAACGTCGACGAGGCCCATCTGCTGGACAGCTGGGGGGCACAATTCCGACCGCTCTTTCGGGAGATTGGGAACGTTCGCGCTCGGGTGCCAGGGAACCCCGTTCTCATCGCGTTAACCGCTACGATCTGCCCGGTCCACAGACGCTGGTCGATGAAGTTGAACAGCTGCTCGACCGTGAGGCTTGCACGCTTGCTCTCTCGCAGGAGCCGCTGCTTCTCGCAACATCGAAGGCCGTCACATCGCAATCCACCGCCTC
>NW_025955607.1:0-18752 GCF_022376445.1 Fomitopsis serialis
AGCGATGTCTATACGAGATCGCAATGGCAACACAGAACTCACGTGTTTAGTGTACGCTCCGGGGCCTCCGCCATATGCTGATCGAGAGCACCGACGTCAGCTATTGGCAGCGTCAGCGAGGGGCAGACGGGTCGCGTCCTGGCATCCCTCACTCATTGGCGTCAAGATGACTCCGGGCGCATACGTGTTCACCGTGATGTTGTGGGGAGCAAGCTCGATGGCTGCGTACGTGACGCTCAGCGTTATGTAGAAGCATGCCAGTGACCGACCGGCAGGTGCTCACCAAGGCACTGCGTAAGGCCCCGAATCGCGAACTTCGTCGCAACATACGCGGAGCTATTGGGGCCACCTATCAGAGTTCGACTTCAGAACATCAAACTGCTCAATTATGTGCCGTTCGTACCTTTTTTCCCGAGAATAGACGACGCCCCTGAGAAACCGGTGAATTGGAACATGCGCACGCGAACACAGAAAATCGCATATACCGATGATTCTCCCCCCTTCGCCTTGGTCGATCATTTGACGAGCGGCGTACTTGTAGCAGAGCATCGTGCTAGCCAGGTTGCAGTCCATGCAGCGGTTCCAGTCCTTGAGGTCCACTATGAAGTGCAAGTTAGTCTTCCGCTCCGCATGTACCCGCCATACTCACTGTCAACAACGCTAGACACGAACCCTATCCCGCATTCGCCACCATCTAATCATCGAGTCAGCGCATGCACCTAGCACCAGGGCCGTATAACTCACGACGTCGAGTCTCCCGAGGGTCTCCACAGTCTTGCCAACCATCCCTTTGACGGCGTCTTCATCCGAGACGTCGCCCACGAATGCCAGCACCTTGCGGCCCTTCGCCCGGATCTCGGCCGCAACCACCTCGAGCTCAGCGGCGTTGCGCGAGTTGATCGTGATGTCCAGACCGTCGTCGGCGAGCCGCAGCGCGATGTCGTGCCCGATGCCCTTCGAGGCACCCGTAACGATTGCGACTCGGGGGAGTTTGTGGTGCGCGGGTCCGTTCATGGCTTCGCGTCAATGGCTTGTGATGTTCAGAGCTAGTGAATTGACGTGTGGGAGCGTAACGGAGTGGAGCAGGATGACTCGAAGGGCAGTTATACGGACCACTTAACGCTCGAGATGCGACGAGCCTGAGCAACGATGTTCAGTGTCGAGTCATGTGCTCGTCTGAACCATATAGAGAAGTCTGCGAACCATAGAGATTTACACACCCAGGAGAAGAGCTTCAGATGCCTCCTTCCATCCGGTCGGACCGAAGCATACGAAACCTTGCATTTTGAGCGGGGATAGCAGACCAGCAACGCACGATAGGATTCACTGGCGCTAATATAACAGGATGAGCTGCGAAGTCGATGTGAATGAGTAGCACAGTCGCTGGAAGGTACCATAACAAAGGCATCAGCAAGGTATGGGGTTCATAGCTTGAGATACCCGACCGGAGAGCGAGCACATAGATTTTGCCGGAGCAGTGTCGATTGGAATTGCTGTCATCCTAAGCGAGGTGGCTTCAGTATCGTCAAGAACTAAAAAATAGACCAGGGGTCACAGTGCCTCGGCTGCCACGACACCTGCAAGTAATAGAGCAATGGCAGTACATCGCCGATGGTAGTAGCACGCACAGTAGAGTTTTGGGCTGACTCGAGATTGCCGCACCGCAGAGCTGCAGCTGTGAGCCCGTACGAGTAACATGTCATGAACTGCAACTTGGCACTCTAGTGTGCAGTTACTATTAGCTTGCCTTTACATAACATCTAGACAGTCGATGGAGTGTGGCAGGCGCGTCGAGTCGCGCGCGGTCAGATCTACACGCATCTCGGAGATCACACCAATGGCTTATGTAACTCAGGCTCAGAGCTCGTCCGGGTCATCTCTTTGCAGGTGGACGGGTAGCTGGCAACCTCTGGCAACTGCCATTGCCAACTTGAAGTCGAGTTCTGCACAAACTTCGTTTCTTCCATTTGCAGTGATGGAAAGCTCACAATTGTAACGTAGTATCTCAATCAGTCCTGCGACATGCTCACCGGTTCCTGATTTACAGGGAACGTGCAGTGTGCACAAATCTGCTCCCTTCTCTCTCAGGATGATGGTATTCATCCTTCCATCGCCCTGATTCTTGCTTGATAGATCATGGTCTTGCCGCGGTCACTTACTACATTCTATTCCGACAGCACATCCAACGGCCCCACAAGTGCCTCCGGCGTCTTCCATCAACTCGCGCACGACGCGATCATGTCCGAAATGACCAAAGGACTTCGTTCAGTCGTACAACAATTTTTTTCCTGCACAAACAAGGGGTGCCGCAAAGCAAAAGGTCAGACACTGACTTGTGCAGCACAATACGACTCAGAGATCCCAGAGTTTTGTTTCAAGTCCAGGACCCTCCGCCGAACTCGGTGAGGATGTGGGTGGCACTGATTGGCCGCGTCGTCTTGCGTCAGCTAACTCCGCGATCATGACGTAGCCCACAGGCTACAGCGAAATATGGACATCAGACATTAGGGCTCGACATATATTAAGGGCTCGACCTACGTCTCTCGTGGTGTATCGACGCTCTTCAGCTCCTCCCAACTGATTACCTACCCTTGCTGCCAAAATGTCCCTCCCCACACGCAAAATAGGACAAGTCGCCGTCTCTGCACTGGGCTACGGGTGCATGGGCATCGCGGCCTTCTACGGGAAACCTCTCCCTGACGAGGATCGTCTAAAGGTGCGTGTTCTTCTCTGTCAGGGGCCCGCCGGCTGTCTCGAGCTTACGCGATCACGCGATGCATGGATTAGGTCCTCGACGCGGTATACGCGTCCGGCTGTACGCTCTGGGACACGGCAGACGTGTATGCTGACTCAGAGGATCTTATTGGAAAGTGGTACGTACGAAACCTTACCGCAGGATTGTTCCATATATGCATGGTGTCTACCCTGCCAACCCTTCATTCTACCTCGCCGGACGCCCTTTGCTCACTTCCCGCCACATGCGCAGGTTGAAACGAACAGGGAAGCGTTCCGATATCTTCCTCGCAACCAAGTTCGGCATCCGCTCTGGTGTTCCTGGAAAGGCCTCGCATGGCGACCCCGCCTACGTCCGACTGTCGTGCGAGCGCTCTCTCAAGCGGCTCGGCGTAGACCAGATTGACTTGTACTACTTCCATCGGTATGTGGAGTCTGCGACACTTCGTTCGAAATTCTAAAAGTTCATGATGTGCAGCCCGGATCCGACCATACCTATCGAGAAGACTGTCGGCGCGATGGCTCAGCTAGTCAGGTGCGCTCGTGCCTTATTCCTCGATGCTCGACTTACTCGTGCTCATGCTTCCGCTGTTAATGATACAGCGAAGGCAAAGTGAAGTACATAGGTCTTTCCGAATGCTCTGCCGAGACTCTCCGGCGCGCGCACGCCATCCACCCGATCGCCGCGCTGCAAGTCGAGTACTCACCGTTCACGCTCGATATCGAGGACGACAAAATCGGACTGCTCAAGACGGCGAGGGAGCTTGGCACGACCATCATCGCGTATAGCCCGCTTGGGCGTGGTCTACTGACCGGCAAATACGTAAGTCCTCCATCCTCGTATCCCCCCAATACGCCATCTAGTGCATCGCGCTTATCCACATCCTCTTCGCAGAAAGGCCCCGACGACTTCGACCCGGACGACTTCCGCAGGAAAATTCCACGCTACTCACAAGAGAACTTCCCCAACATCCTCAAGATCGCCTCCGGGCTCGGACAGATCGGCGCGCGCCACGGCGCGTCCGCGGGCCAGGTCGCGCTCGCGTGGCTCCTTGCTCAGGGCGAGGACGTCATCCCCATCCCTGGGACGACTAACCTCAGTGTACGTCCCCTTTGTCTTCTCAGCCGCCTCTTCCTCAGTCTCGGTCGCTGTTGCTGATACGGCTGGTGTGCGCAGAGGCTCGAGGAAAACCTGGGCGCGGCGAAAATCACGCTGACTCCTGAAGACGTCAAGGAGGTGCGCAAGGTTGCGGAAAGCGCGAACGCGACGCAGGGCCCGCGGTACCCGCCGTTGCTTAACAGTGTCCTGTTCGCGGATACGCCTCCGCTCGAGGGGTGGGTGCCCCAGGAGCAGCCGAAGTCTGCCAGTGAGGCGTAGACATGGGCCGGGTACAGGAGCGACGACGAGTTGTCGTTTGGAGAGCAGTGACATGCGATGTAAGTACTGTAACGGTTTTGTATTACGTCACGATCCCTCGACGCAGTGCACCCTCTCTCTGTGAGCCCTCGGACCTCATCGCCAAAAGTGCACGACGCAGATCTCACATTATCGCACATTGTATGTGAAATCTGTCCTGTCTTGCTTATCTGTATTAGTTGCCCTTTTTCTTGCACTACTTTCGTGTTGGGTTGCGATGACTTACCATGTATTTGTCATCTTCAGTTCCCTCGCCGCATCGTGCAGCGGTGCTAATGGCCGGAAAGAGATGTGTCAGCGAAGGTAAGATATCACCGAGAGAACACAAGAAATACGTACTGTCTCGACCAGACAATGTCCACCGCATTTCGGTTCCAGTCACTGTCTTTACCTTTCAACGCGTTCGGCTTCACCATACATCGCACATCGCTGACAGAGATTCATACCCACATATGCAGGTACAAAAAATATAATACAGCCTTTACACACCGTCAAATAACGTACACACTCGCTGAACGTACTACCGGCGCGATGCTGACGAGGCGAGACCGCGAGAACAAAACTGGAAGAGAGGAATGGGATGATACGAGCTGAGCGCCAGACGTGGCGAATGAACTCTGGTGCAAAGTATATGAGCAGAATGAGGGTCCGAGTCGAGAAATACCGACAATACTGTGGGCAGAAGCCCTTGAATGGTCACGCGCAACGACGCAGATCGAGCAGCTAAATAAGCATCACTAAATGCGAACAGAAGAGGGTAGGTACTCACCGAGATTCCAGTGGCGGAAGTGGTGAAGTCCTGAGGTTGAACTTCGCGAGTCGCGCTTGTTGACATAGTCATTGAAGCCGAGGCCCGGAATGTCGATGACGGTGAGTTTGTCGAGCTGCTCGTGGTCGCGGCGGCTGTAGTCCCTCGGCGGGGACAGCTCAGTGGAGTTCAAGAGCGTGTTCACTAGTCTTGTCGGCTTTAGCTCGCCCTCTTGTTAGCTAGTAGCCCGCCGGTCTGCTGGTTCGCCCACTCACCTGCCTACCCTCGGCTTCTCGCCAGCCTGCGCTCGGCTCATTACGCACTCGCTCGCCCTTTCCCGCCCGCTCGTCCACTCGCCGCTGGATTGTTGTTGCCCGCCCGCGCTCACCTTCTTGCTGGTTCTCCTGCCACCTCGTCTACTCACCCGCCTCCTCGCCTACTTGCCTACCCTCTCGTCCGCTCGCCTCGGCTCGCTTCCTCGCGGCTCCTCGCCCGCCTGTTCTTATCCGCTCACCCATAAGTACTCGCTTTCTCGAATGCTTGCCCGTAGCCTGCTCACCCGCTCGACCTTGCCTTGTCCATGCCAACCGCGCCAACCGCGCACACCCGTACCCGCTGCGGCGGGTTTGTACCCGGGCGGGTACGGGCCCGGGTAGAGTACGGGATACCCATGCATATACTGATGCTCTTCCTGAGGGCCGGGGCTGGGGTCGCGGCCATCGTCGACTTCATTGACGACAGCACAATGTGTATATGCACCAGGAGCAGCACCCCCAGCGCAAACGAGTTAAAGGACGAGGCGAGCGGGATAGAAGTGTGATGAGAACAATCAAGAGAGATCGATGGTTGGGCAGGCATGCAAGGGCGGGTGGGCGCGTGAGATCGGGCAGGTGGAACCGGCGGGCGGGGATAACAGCGGCGACAATAGAGTTGGTTCACAATCAGTAAAGGGGATGGCGAGAGCGAGGTACTTGGAGGACAATGTCGGAGTGTGCAAGTGAGAGGATGGTGGTTGTGGAAGAAGAATTTGAGAGACGACACAGCGTCTCAAGATCTCAAGACTGGCTATATGCGCCCACGTGACCGCGTGCAGTCGAGCACTGCGGCTGAGGTCCAGGACGCGGACTTCGATGTGCTGCTAAGTCACACCGTGCCATGAGGCCTTGAGGGTGTACCTCCCCATCCTTTACGCTGTTTTCATGCCCTCGTTCGCAACTGCCTGCATAGGCCCCAAAGGCGACTTTTGTGCCCGAAGGATGACCTGAACAGCCTGTAGTATGCGCCTCGTCGCCGCTCTGAGCCTACCCGCGCTGCATAGGCCCGTACGTGCCTGCAACTTCCCCGTTTCCGATCGAAATCTATATTGATAGGTCAGCATATACCTCAGGAACTGTGTCATACATGATGGGTACATGCCGCGCAGCCTGAAACTTGAATGGTCCTAATTCAATTTATTCCGGAGATCGCGCTGACATGCTGACTCGACGATACTCATAGTCTCTAGACAGATTACGCGTCCGCTCTCGCCGTCTGCGCTCATCTTAAAAGCGGCACCAAGCGGTGCCAATTCTCTGCGCATGTCTTCACAAGTCTGGTACGTTGTCGACTTACAATGGCATCTCAGAAAGCTATCTACATCCAACACCACCTCTTGCAGTCTTCCCGTTCTCTCTAGTTATATCTGGAGCGAATGTCAAATCTTACGAGGTAAGTAACACAACTCGCCGCTTGTGAGATAATTATCCGGCACTTTTGCTGAGGCTTGACGAAAGCGTTCAAGTAAGTCTGAGGAACAAGCGCTGGAGGAATGAGTTGCCATGGGTGGACAATGCATGCCACTGCGAGTGACGTGGCAGCGTGTATATGGTCCCGGCTTGACGGTGTTCATCTACCTTACTCTCAATCCACCAGATTAACTTCGTTGTCCTCTTTCTCTCCGGGTCTATCTGTATATCCATCGCAAAATCGGTGCCAGTGAGCACTGTCAAGGCCATCGATATCTCCGATGGATAACGCGGCCGTGGCGTATGTTTTGGGGGCCAGTCCAAGGAAACGACCTCGTGTAGACTCGGACCTCGACGCAGAGGAAGCAAAGGTGGCCGTGACGCGAACGGTGCCAATGCAAGACGAAATGATATGGTTCAAGGATGGGAATGTTACCCTGGAAGCCGGGGACATTGCATTTCGTGTGTACGGGGGGCTTCTAGCTCGCCACTCGGAGCCACTGGGCAAACTGATCGACGAGGCTCCTAAGTCGTGGCAGTGGCTGACGGGTCTGCCAGTGGGACTCTGGTCCCATTCCCGTTGTACGGTTCGGCTGGAGGACGCACCGGACGAAGTGCGCTGCTTGTTACGTATTCTCATTCTTGCGGATCCGTGAGTCCTTTGTCAAGATCATCCGTCCTCGTCTTGGTGACACTCTGACTCGCAGATTCTGTGGGATCTCCACACGCATGCCATTCTCTGATGTGGCCGCCCTCGTCCGACTTGGACACAAGTATGAAATCCAACACGTCCTCGAGGAGGGCCTGAGGCGCATGAAGTCGTGCTTCAGCGACTCCTTTGAGGTTTGGGACAAGGCGAGCAAATCGGGGGGAAACACTCTCATGAGCTTCTCGGAGGAGGATGCCATCGCTGCCGTGAACATTGCGCGTCTGACCGGCGCTACCAGCATGCTGCCCACCGCTCTGTATAGCTGCTGTCAGCGTACCCCGGAGGTCATAACGAACGGGGTTCCCGGTCCCAACGGGAAGATTGAACGCCTCAGTCCTGAAGACGTGTTGGTCTGCCTTGGCGCCCGCACGATCCTCTGTCACCACAATGTCATCGCCGCGATGAACATCTGGATACCGGAGCCAGAATGTGACGTCCACGGGGCAGAATGCATGTGCGTCAGGGTGATCAATGCAATCTCTGCCGGGCTCCGTACCTACGAAGACAGCGGACTCGCCCACCACGACGCGTTGCAGGATTGGACCGATACCATCGAGCATGTTGCCGCCGAGTGTTGCAACACGCATCTTGCAATGCTGAGGGAGAGAGCGTCCAGGGAGCGGCAGGCGTTGTGGGAGAGACTGCCCCCCATTTTTGGCCTGCCGTTCACGCTTGTCACGCTGTAAGCACCTGCCTCGACGATACGACCCTTGGGTAGGTGAGGAATGTGCTGCTTTCTGTTCCTAGTCATTGAGTATGATCTTATTCGTTGCACACTATGTCAACGCATACAAGGATATGTACTGTACTGTATATACTAGGTGTTGAATGTATATGCAGGTCTTCCTCGACGCTGAGTATGTCTCAAAGCTGCTGGAATAGAAGCCACTGCCAATGGCGGTGTAGAGTCAGATCCACTAATGTCCGTCGCAACACAAGCTTGTGCTCACCCGCAGGAGCGTGCGCGGTGTACTGTGCGACGTGGAATAAACACCGCGACCAATCACATCCCGGATTGGTCCATTCGCACAAGCGGGCAGCGCTGGCAGTCAAGATATCATTGTGAATAGCAGACGATGTAGTAAAGTGAGGCATGATCATCTTTCCGCTGAAAGGTCACCGTCTGATGCATCGCTAGCAGACTCCTCGGGCGACTGTATCGACCCATCCTAGAGCGTCGTTGCCGTACGTCTGGGACGCGTCGAGAGAATCGCCCACGCGTCTTCGAGCCTGAGTTCTTGTGGCAGTGAATTTTCAGCGACTGAGCCTAGCATCGAGAGACGAGAGGCACGAGACAGTCCTTTCATAGTCTCATTATACCCTGAGCAGCATGACGTCACAGCGGGCTATTGAAATATTGAATACTTACGTCGCCTGGCCATCTCTACACTTGCGTAGACATTCATAGCATCTATGATATAACAGGTACATCGGCTACACGTAACGGTTTCGTCGGTCTGTCTGTTGAAAGGATCAACAAGGGTCCATCACATAATGGGTCTGCTCCGATTGAACTCACCAATGCATGACCATCCGTCTGTCAATGTTCGAGTATGTAGCATCCGCCTCGGAGGTCGGACACTCTGACTCCCCAGTTCTCAATGCTGACACCCATGTATGATGGTAAAAGCATCCATACAGATGTGCGCATCTCCGTCTCTCTTTCATGGAGATCATCCAGACAATGTGAGCACGGCCTTCGGGGAGCATCGCCGTTCAAATCGTCGAAGGGGTCGTAATCTTCGAGGAACGCATCCCATGATGACAGAACATTGACCTCGTCACCATCAATTCGCTCGATAGCTTCCTCGCGCATATCCCGGATGGTACCACGGCACACCCTTGCAGTGGTGCAGCCTTCCGAGTCGGAGAAGCGATGAACAAATAATTCGTGGATGACCAGAGCTTGCTTGAAGGCTAGTTTGACCCTCCCATTAGAGCGTCGTAACAGGTTGTCCTTGCTCAGTGTCTCGAGAGTTCCATCCGAAAGAGACGCGCCTAGAAGTGCCTTGTCGTCTGGAAGCTGGCAGCAGGCGTATAGCGCTGAAGGTAAGATGGAAGGTGTGTTCGTGAGATCTGCCAGGTTGACAGCGATGATGGCTCGAGGGGTCCAATGATCCTGGGTGGCTAGGCCCGACGATACAAGTCCGGCGGGATAGAGCTTCTGGAGTTCCTGAATGGACACTCTCAGAAGGTTCTCCGCACCATATTTGTGAGCGAGGCGGATGCGATATGCGAGGTTGTTTAACTGAAGATCATCCTCTGGGATATATCTGTATGATTCAGCGGCATGAGCGGCGGATCATAAGATAGGAGGTCATGGTCTGTGCACCTCTTCTCACAAATAAGTGCGTTCAAGAACTCTTTGAAAGCGACGGCGGTGTCGGATAGGTGGACAACCGGGCACCCGAAGACGAGCTGACTGTCCGGTGGTTGCGGGATGGAGAAGAGATCACGAAATATCTCTGCTCGCTCAGCCAGTAGACCACGGTACACGCGGAATCCGATATTCCGTACGACCAGGATAACGGTCCCATCTTCGTACCAAATTTCTTCGTCGTTCTTGAAGTCCGTACTTTGTCGGTCGCGTAGATCGCCACGGTCATCCCATTCGGCCAGACGAGGCCTTTTCCGACCGGCGAGTTCCCCTTCAGACATGTGATCTGGCGGGATGTGAGACAAACTTAAACTACCAACACCATTACAGCATACCTGTTTGTCCGTTCGTATTCAATGCAGTTTGTGCGAGCACTACGAGGTGCGCGACCCTCCTCCTCAAGGGTGTCGGCAGGCGTCGGGCGGTGTAGTGTTGAGACTTGTCACGAATAACGCAATCATGTGCGTGTCTGTCACGCGTGCCGTGATCGGCGCGGGGCACACTGGGGCACAAAGGCTTGGCTCTCAGATCTCAGATCTCAGCGCTTCATCGACAACCTCAGCCACCGCAGCGTCACGGTACTTAGGTGGATAGTAGAGTACTTGGTACGTTCCATCCCTTCTGTGTGTCCATCTTCGTCTTTGAGACTAATGACATCTTTCCTTGCGCTCTCAGACCAGTCATCCGTAAGAATGTCAAGTATTGTGCCCATCGCCGCAGGGTCCCGCCGATCTCGCAAACGCCCCCGTGCAGTTGAACTTGACGCGAGCTCCGTCGCCGACGTGAACGGTACAGACTTGGAGATCAACTTTAAGAAGGATGACAACTTCTGGTACCCAGACGGAAGCGTTGTCCTACTCGCGCAGAACGTTGGCTTTAAGGTGTACAGAGGGCTTCTCGCATAGCAGTCGGAAGTGTTCGCCGACCTCTTCACGCTTCCTCAACTACCTGAGGCACAGGCCCTCGAAGATTGCCCTCGGTGCACCTGTCTGACACGGCACAGAAGCTGCGGGCCCTACTGTCAGTCATGATTCATGGACGAAAGTGCATCTCCTCTTTTCATATCGCTCCGCTGATTTACTCCTCTAGGTACACTATCGACGACAGCGCCCACCTCGAGGAGATCGTGGCATAGGCTCGCATGAGCCATAAATATCACATTCAGGACCTGCTCGAAGACGCGATGCAGCGTCTCAAGCGGTTCTTCCCCAACCGTTTTGTCGACGTCTCGGACGACCCCAACACGGTGCAGCGGAAGCATGCCATCGCAGTGCTCAATCTCGCACGGCTGCACCGACGATGCTGCCGTCGGCACTCTACTACTGTTGTATGCTCGACAGTCGCATTCTCATGCGCGGGTCCCCTCGTTCCGATGGCATCGCTGACCGCCTGGCTCAGCGAGATGCGGTGCGGTGCTTTGAGGGGAAAACGAAGCTCGCAGGCCAATGGATGTTCTGTCTTTCGAGGATTTGCCGACCCACGATGGGCGAGGCGTGCAGGACACCGGACGTGTGCGGGCTGACGATCATCCGCCTTCACGACACACTCGCAATTGGAGAGGGGAGCGTGGGTAAGACCGACGCCCTCACGTCGTGGCGCACGGGCATGGATCGAGCGATGAGAGAGCACCGCGAGCTGTCGTACCTCTGCGCTGCGTGTCGTATGATGCTGTATAAGCGAGATATGGCTGAACGTCAACGGGTCTGGCGGGAGTTGCCGTCTTTCTTCGATTCGGTGCTCGCCGGCTGGGAGGGAATTGCTAGCTGATTGAGATGCTTGACAAGTGCAATGTGAGTTGTATGTATATATCCTGACTCGACTCGAGCCTCGAATGTTTTGTAGTAACGTCCCAACGTTTCATTAGGACAACAGTAGCTCATGTTATTCCTATGAATAACTATTTACATTATCTTCTACTACACTATGTTCACCTTACGTTCATCACAACATGTGACAATTGATCCTCTAAGTACATTCCTGCCGGTTTGACCAAGACAAGCAAGGCAATTCGAACCAAGCCGTCACAGTCAGTGACGCGGCGTAAGTACAACAAGTAGTGGCCCCCTAATGGTAACAAAGAGGTCGCGCAGGTCCTCTCTCCATCGCTCGGCATCGAATCCGTCCTTCAAGCGCAAGTCGAAAGCCCGCAGGACGTACACCAGGACCATGCGCATCTCGATGAGTGCCAACGGGCGCCCTACGCAATTGGCAGGGCCCGTCGAGAAGGGCATGAAGGCATCGGTGTTCAGTATGATGTTGGGGTTGTGGTCCTTTTCGATCCATCGCTCGGGCCAGAAGCGGTCTGGGTCGGGAGAGAAATACCGTGGGTCGCGGTGGTAGACGTATGGCGGGGAGTACACTGCGGTGCCCTCTGATATGAAGATCCTGGGATGAACCGCATCAGAGTCTCAGTCACAAGGGATGTATAAGCACTCACTGTCTTCCGAGCATGTGGCCGCCGCTACCTTCGGTAGGCGCACGTTGTAGAGACGTCGCGCCCGGAGGGTGGAGCCGGAGCGTTTCGTTGCTACCCAATAGGGAGGCTATCAATCACGGCTCAACGACAACTGAGGGAAGCACTACAGACATGATGGCGTTCAAGTAAGGCAACTGCGCCATCTTCGCCGTATCCGTCGGTTCGCTTTCGTGGGGCGGGAAGGCCTCGTCAATCTCGACTTGCAAGCGCGCGTAACACGTCGGGTGCGAGGCCAGGAGACAGAATGCGGCGGTTAAGGCCACGGCAGTGGTGTCGGAGCCTGCTATGATAGCGGTGACCATGTTAGATATGAGGTATGGCACAGTAGGGCGTTGCTTCTCCAGACCGGCTTCGTCTGCCTAGGGGATGGTCTCAGTCGTTATCGTGGGTCTGTAAGGATTGCAGAATAGCTCACGAGGTGGTAAAAGAGATCGTCGTGTACGGAGCCTGCCTGGAGTCGCCGCAGCGTTTGTGTATAGGCGAACATCCCCAGGCCCTTCATCTGCTTCGCGACGAACGGAAGGTTCACGACTGCCCCAACACACCAAGGTATATGTTGGATCAATGCTGTTGGACTGAGGAAGATCGTTTATACCGCTTATGAGCTGGCAGCTGGAGATGACTCACTACAACCCAGATTCTACGGTATGAACCAAACCATTTTTGTCGCCCTCCGTGAGCAGCTCAAACGGTCCTCCGAAACTGCTTTCGGTTAGCAACACCACAAAATGATGTATTCTAAGGACTTACACAAAGTCACCCATGAAATCAAACCTAGATGTCCGACCGTCAGCCATACGAGGATGTACATCTGTCTAACGAACTTACGAGAAGAAGCTGAGCCACTGCGACAGATCGACCGCGTTCTCCTGCTGCGCATCAGCACTACAGCGTTTCTTGAGCTCATCCACCAGTTGGGACGCCAGGCGTATCACAGTGGGCTCATATCGCTTCACTGCGGAGCTTGTGAAGGCACGGTTCCACACGCGACGATTCTCCGCGTGCACCCCTTTGTCGCGAGCATTGATGAGGGTACCTTTCGGATGGGTATTCGCGGAACCTTTCTTCCCGCCGATCTGTCGCCCCTTCCAAACTGCAGCGAAAGGTGTGTCGTGGGGTGAGCAACTTTGTACCATAACAGTGGAGTAGCACGTACGAGGTCCCTTGGGCATGCCATCCGGTCCCATGATATTGGGGAGAAGCTCTGCATCCACGATTGACAGCTCATTCGGACCTATGTGAAATTCAACGAATGCAGTACCGTCCACAAGACTCGTCGCTCGTACCTACACGGACTATGGAGCCGTACTTCCGGTGCATCCGAAGGAAGTAATGATGCTGCTTGCCGGTGGAGGCCACATAGACAAGAGTAAGTTTGGACAGCTTGCCAAGGAGCGGCCCGGGGTACCTGTATAGTGGGTGAAACGGCGAAAGACGGTAGGCAACAATGCAAGCCAGGATGATTCCATAGTGAACTGTGTAGGCAGTTAACACTGCAGCTACGGTCGAGCTCATTGGTGACCCAAGGAGGACTGCTGGTATAGCAGGTGTGAAACCGAGCAAAACGCTCAGCGACACAATGTCGGTGGGTTCATAATGCTTGAACCAAAGGTAGGTTACCTACGCCATGTCAGAGAAGGTCCAGCAGAGGTAATGAGGAAGTCACTCACTACGGCCAGCGCAGTAGTCATCGCAAGGCCGCTGTCTACAGACGTGGTGTTCACCAGCACCATCACCGCAAACGAAAGCTGCGAAGGTATGTACGTCGTGGTCTGCAGCTGAGTGAGACGCGTCAAATGCGAGAGCGGTGAGTTCGGACACCTCCTCCTTATCACGAAACCGGAACCGTGATACTAGGCCCGTAGCGGAGCGTTTCGACTCACCGCCACCTAGTACTAGTACGAGCGGTGCCGGTGATCTTCATGGACAGCCTTCTAGCAATGTATCTACGTCTTGGAGCGCCGACGCACGTTATCCGACTGTCGTAGGCCCACAAACGCCCGGCGGGCCAGAATGGAACGAGTGGGATCGTAGAGAAACACGCCGTCTGCAGCCCTCGCATTGTGCAGTTTCTATGCCAATCGGATGAGACAAGCTGGCCATCGCCTGAGAGCAGAAACTGGTAAGAGACGGCCTGCGTTTTACCCAGCGCGCGATGCGGTCTGGCCACGGTAACAACTGTCTACTATCAGATCTGAGACAGTACCACACAGTCTAAGTACAATACGCGCGCGCTGCAATTTGAATGCGCGTGAGTTCACAACGCGGTCACGAGATCGATGCAGTCGTCGCGTTCAAATTTTAATTTCAGACTTGCTTCCTCCTCCTATGCATACCTAAACTTGCATGTCACGGCTTGCCTGAGCGAACCCATCTGGAGCCCTATTTTTTGTCGCTCTATCGTACGGTCACGCTTATCGCCACATTTTGCCTGACGCTGGGCGAGATCCTCAACTGATAAGTAGCTTGCTGCAAGCCTGCAATCAATGCGAACATTGACGATGGACTGAAGTTTTTGGGATACACATTTAGCTGCCATTTGGTCTTGATGGAAACTTGTATATGTATGATCTTGCGACCAGATCTCCTTCTACATCGGTGAGTGCGGTGACTATATGCGCTCTTCTGAGACATGAAGCTCACATGTTCCCGCTTGCTGTAGGACGACGGCACCCAAATTCCATAGCTTGCAGGATCTTATCCAGAACTGTTGTCTTTATGCCAGGAAATGTCGTCGAGGCGGCGGCAGTCGTTGGATAGTATCATAGTCACTATGATGATCACGGCAACAGTGGTACGCCTGGACATACTAGACGCGTGAACACCGTCTTCGTCTTTTAACCTCGACTCAATAGCAGACCTTTGGACAATTAAAACAGTATGCTGTTCTTCAGCGCCCGGCCAAATTGCACGAACAGCAGGTGTGGCTGCCATCGAAGTATTAGACCACTTCCACTTCGACAGTCGCAGAGCTTGGGCTTGCTTACTTGTAACTTACCAGTTGGCCAATACAGGACCCGAGCAAGCGCCGGCACTGCTGGATAGGTGCGCTGAATGCTACAACAGCATTGGGTAACCGGACTGGGCAAGGTTTTGGCGTGTGCGTGCTCTAGTCTTGGGCTGTATGATGAGCATGCTATAGCAATCCACACGGTACGTCAATACATCGCATCCGGATCATCAGGATAGACGAATTGAACTCCAGGAGCTCGAGGCGGCTTCTCTAGCTGGGCAAAATGTCGCACCCAAGGTGCCGCTCATCGCAAACATTGCAATCGTCGGTCCCCTGGTCTCCACCTCTTGTGTGAGCCTTTCTCATGTTAACATGCCCTCCTCGTCGTACCCGATAAATATCTGCTTATAGTGAGGTCGCCACGGCAGTTATATCATCATGCACTCAACTTCGTCGCATCGTACTCGTTTGAGTGGACAATGCACATGGAGCTCACGCAATACATGCAATCGGAAGGATCAATCATCAGGCTGTCTCGTACGATTTTACATCGTTCGACAACAGGCGACACTATCAAGCCAAGTGTTGAGGGCCTTCCTTTGACTTGGGACATGGACTCGGATCACATCCATCCATCTACGGGAGCCACGATCTTAAGGGAGCTTCGCACTGTCACCTTGCCACGAGGATAGCTTCTCGCTGTATCAACGGTGGCGAAACGACCTGATGTCTTTCGGTTGTGGAACAGCGGCTCCCCGCAAGCTCCTCGACACTTACATAGGGGAATGTTTATACATCAACACTTTTGATTGCCAACTGAAGCCATATCCAAAAGGCTCTAAGACGGGTGCGTGTTCCTCGATTACGAGTATGTGACTAACCACATACCCAAATATCTCGTCCGTTCGCACAAGTACAGCTTCTTCGACACTCTTCGGTAACCGCGAGCGGTAGCGCTGAAGCCTAGAGCAACGTGTTAAAGCCCTTTCACGTACCCACTGGCAGGCAAGTATATCGCTAGGCGACCGCAAGTGCCTTGATGGGCTTTGTCAAAAATACGTACGGCAGTCCGTGGTCTCCTTCCGGCGTGGACACAACGTCCTTCCCCATCTCCGTACAGACGTTCACCATCCCAGCGACGCCTCCCGTGCGTCAGCCGTCAGCGACATCCATACGCCGACAGGCGTCCAAAACTCACACCGCAGCTGGCAGGACTCCTATCGCGGTACGATCACCTCCTCATCCTAGCCCGGCAGTTATCTGATTGATCCCTATTCACCATTGGCGTCCGTGCGATGGACGCGCGAGCATTGCGGCTCCGAGAGCTACGCCCGTATATGGAGATTGATCCCCCCGGTCTAAGATGCACTGGACGCGGCGGCCGGGCTCGCTATAGAAGTTTGGATCTTAACCTTGTCAAGAGATCTGTACATACCGTGGCTGCCAGTGAGCAGCCACGCATGGACCTTGTACAAACCTTCAAGTTGTATTGGTGAAGATGGCCGTCCATGGATTCTCGAGCACACTAACCCAACGCTGGCCGGCGTACATCCGGGGTCGTCATTCCGGTTACTCTACCGGTCTCGTCCCAGGCTTTGAATCTCCGGGGCGCAAAAACAGCAACGTGCTGACATAGAGGGGTCGGACGATTGGTCGGCTCCTGCCCCTTGGAGCCGTCATAGCCGCTTACAATCGACCGCGCTGCCTCCTCCAAGTCCTTTCTCCTACCTTCTCCCTTTTCACGCCGCGCCAAGCTCACGTACGCTGCCAAATCCAGCCGCCGCCTCGCCGGGCAGTCGCACTCTGTCTCCAGCAGCAAGAGCACTGCCGATCTCTGTCATAGGCTCGGTGCCAAGCTCGCTGACATTAGTGGCTTCGAATGGCACCCGGAACGCAGGCCCGCAGCGTCGCGCCCCTACTGCCCTCAAACCACGCCAACCGCCGCCGAAGAAAGTCCGTGTCTACGAAACGCCCGCGGCTCCACATTTTCGCAGCGCAACTCAGGCGCAACTGGTCCAGAGTCTGCACGCCCGCTGCGAACGGCAGCGGCTTCGCAGGCGTCTGCGGGCCCTGAGGCCTGAGGCCTGAGCTGCATCTCTCCCGCGTTCCTCAGCGGCCATGCGATGCGGGGAAGATGGCGTCTCCGCTGACGTACAGGGCCATCCCCGGCTACCCCTTACCAGCTTGCGCCCCTCCGTGAGGCCCGGAGAGGACGTTCGCGACGGGTCGTGCTCAGGAGAGCTGTCGCCGCCAGGTTATCGCGGCCAGCAATGTCGGCTCATGAGCTCATCAATGTATTTTCATTGTCGGCACGCATCCGCGCACCCGCCGTGTCCGGGCGAAACAATAGGCGATAGTAGTTATGATGCTATGATGACGGTGCGGCCGTACTGTTATTGCCTCCTTGCTACTCTCCGAGTCGAGTCTGAATCTGATCAACACAAGCGCATGCCCAGGGCCACAGTGCCCGCTTCGCCCAGCTCCGGGCAGCGCAGTCCAATCCCGTCGAACCCCACCCAGCCCAGATTCATCGAACCACCTCCCCTATGGATCCCTCTCCCTGTCACATCTAGCCTCCCGGCCTCCGCAGGCCCTCGTAAGCCCCTCTCCACCCACTGGCAGGACACACCCAGCCCGAAGCCTGACGTGCTTCCGAGGGCGTCCTGTGCGACCGGACGTAAGCACGCATCCACACCCGCGTCGCCGTCCAATCCGCCCAGCCCCCCACGCTGCTTCTGGGCTGCGCGAAGCACCCGCAGCCCGGCCGCCCCTGGTTCCCCGCATCCACCACCCACTCTGTTGATCGCACGCCCCGCATCCATCGCGCTACTTATCGCCATCGATCGCGGGGTAGCCTGGGGTACGCCGGCCGTGATTCGCCGGTGCGTGCGTCTGTGACGGGAAGAGATTGGAGGACGCGCGAGACGCAGAGGCGAGCGACGGCGGGCTGGCATGAGAATGAGAGACTTCGGAGACGTGCCAGGGGCCGGCGCGCCGCGGCCGGGCCACTAGCGCGCCCCGCACCCCGCACCCCGCATGCTCTTCGGCCCCCCGTTCCTGTCGACGTTCGGGTGCCAGTGACTTAGCTCTGTACCTCCCGCGGGCTGCGTCCTGCAGGCTGCCAGCGTCCTGCAGGGCTAGCCCCGCAACGCCGGCTCCACCATACTCTCGCCCCACCGACGGCCTGATGGGAGGGGACGCATTTGGGCGGCATGAGAACGCACGCACGGATCCAGTGCGCCCGGCCTTTGGTAAGCTGCTCTTATGTAGCACATACGTACTGCATCCCGATCGCGCACGGTATGACGCCGCGGAGGGAGGGTAAACCGTTCCCCCCGTCCAGGCTACCGAAGCGACCGAGAGTGAGAGCGCGCGCGATCTCTGCCGCAAACGTGGCTGGCTCACGACACACGGACACGCACGAACCACCGACCTTCATAGAGACGCGCTGACCATAGACGACCGGTGCTCAGAACTGTATGCCATACCATGCAAGTGAGTGCCAGCGTGAGTAGCGATACTGTACAAGTGCAGAGTGTTCACACACACCCCCGTACGCGAGTCGAGTCGAGACAGACGGGTACGTACGACGGAGAGTATAAACGAGCAGCCGGG
>NW_025955608.1:0-18719 GCF_022376445.1 Fomitopsis serialis
GCAGACGCAGAACCCATCTCGTCGTCCGATTCGGAAGCTACGGGTACATCCGGGAACGCGTTCGGCTCGCTGCCCAGCTCATCCTCCATGTCCATAGGTTCCCCTCCGTTCCATACCATATCTCCATGCAATCACAGCAACCCCTCGTCCCGACTCGCCCAGCAGTAACATGACCATCCCCAATAACCTCAAATCCGCATCTCATCCCCTCGACCCCTACTCCTCTGCTGCACAAAGTAACAATATCAGCCACTCGATGTATAACAGCATGAACAATCTCCACATTCCTCCCGACTACAACCTCTAACTTCCGCGGAGCCCGATGCTCTTAATCTCCAGGCCAAGCTGAACGGGTTCGGCCCAGGCCCGTTTAACAGCAGGTCATCCGTGTCGTTCAATCCCTTCCCTCCTCGCAACCGTCCCAGCAACGTTCCCTTCCGCGACACGTCAGCGGCATTCAACACTGTTGCGTACCAGCAGTCCGGGGACATGTTTGCGCAAAGCCAGCAAGCTCAGGCCTCCGCGTTCGGATTCGACACGATGTCCCTTTCCGGTCGTGCACACGACTTCGCCACCGTGGGTGCTCAGAGCCCGTCGAGTTTGGGCGCTAACGGCACCACCCACAACAAGATGTCTTTCTCGATGGATGGGTTCCGCCCGGGTCTGGAAAGTCTGCTGCAGTCGCAGCAGATGAACCAACAGACGTCTCTGTCTGGGTCGCTTCCTCTCCAGCAGCAGGGCTCACAGCAGCCGTTCCAGGACCATACGGGAACGGTCTTTCCCATCTCTCACATGGACCGCCAGGCGCTCTCCCGTCGCATACGCAGTTCGGGCCTACACTCCCCACCAGTACCGCTGGCACTGGAGCGGCTGCTGGGCAAGGGGGTGCGCTCACGGGAGGTCCGGGGATGAATCATGTGAACGGGGCTGCCCAGAACCATCAGCAGGAAGAGATCTCCACCATCTTCGTTGTTGGCTTCCCAGAGGATATGCAGGTGAGTATCCAGTTTCGGGCATCACCTGCTTTGTTGTCACAGTTGGATCGCATCGACTCATTTGGTTCTACTGCAGGAACGTGAATTCCAGAACATGTTTACGTTCTCGGCTGGATTCGAGGCGGCGACACTCAAAATACCCAACAAAGAGTTCACCGCGTACGGAACGGGAACGAACGGTCCTTCGGGTCCCAATGCGCGCATGCAGTACCCAGGTTCCAATGACCCGTACAACTTGGTGACCATGAACCAGGGTGGTGTCGTCGTCGACGGTGGTCGAGATGGTCAGACGACCTCGTGGCCTGCTGCCGCAGACGATAGCCATTTCATCCCGTCTAATCTGCCAGTGCAACCGCCCCGCAAGCAGATCATTGGCTTCGCGAAGTTCCGCAGTCGCCAGGAAGCACTGGAAGCACGTGACATTCTTCAGGGACGCCGTGTTGACATCGAGCGTGGCGCTGTGCTCAAGGCGGAAATGGCGAAGAAGAATTTGCACACGAAGCGAGGACCGGGCGTGCCGCCGGGTATGCCGATGAACAACAACTTCATGAACAACGCCGCCCCTCCTGTGCCTGAGAATCTGCGGGCTATTCTGGTCTGAATGGCCCTCCTGGTCTCGGTGCGAACACTGCCGTTGGTACACCGAAGCGCTGGCTCAGCGCGATCGAGAGCTCGGCGCCCTCGGTGCCATGGGCATCACTGGTCTTGGGCAACGCCGAGAGCGCTTGGGCGATAGGCGTGTCGAGGACGAGCGCGAGCGGCGCCGTTCAGACATGGGTCCAGTGGGATCTCTCGGTGCCATGGGCACTCGCGGCGCTCGCGAACGTGCAGAGGAAGATGAACGAGAACGCGAACGGAAGCGCAAGGAACACCTTCGTCTGCGCGACAACTCTGACGCGTTCGAGGCGTTCCATTCTGTGCCCCAGCAGATGGCGCGCCAGAGCGTGAACTCGCTGCTCTCCGCTGAAAACGGTATGATGCCGAATGGTTCTGGCTCGTCACTGCCGTCACCGCCGGCTATGTCAAGTGTCCGTCTCAAGGCGACGGTATCAACGGTCTGAACAACGGGCCTTGGACCAGTCTCCGGGACGTCGGAGCTAGCGCTGCTTTGAGGAAGATGTCTGCGCCTGTCTTCTCGACGACGACCCTGCCTGCTCGTCCTTCGTCGCCGCCGCAATACTCCCCGCCAGCGATGTTTGACTACCCGGCGGTGCAGAATGGTAACGCGGGACCCGGCAATCACGGCGCCCCATTCTCGCCGCAGTCGAACTCGTCCTCGCTACCCGGCCATCCTTCCCTTCCTACTCGTCCAAGGCCATCATCGCCTGGTACCGAACAACCCTTGCAACAGCCAGGTGGCGCCATTGCAGGTGAGGCTGTCCCGTCTTCGCAGCCTCTCTCCAGTGCGTCGAGCGTCAGCAGCTCGCAGAACGGTCACGACGAAGAATTGTCGCATTCAGTGGCAGCCTTGGCTGTCAACACCGACTCGGGAATGACGTCGCCTCAGCTCCCCTCGCCTGCTTCTGGTGCAAGCTCAGGACGAAACCCTGGTGACCAGAATCCTCCGGTAAGTTAATCTGTTACTAGCTTGAACGGATTATATATCTGACCATCACGTGATAGATCAATACGCTTTACGTCGGGAACTTGCCCACCTCGACTGCAGGCGGTCTGCCACTCAATCATCTGGAGGACCGTCTCAGGGAGTTGTTCTCGAAGAGGCCTGGTTACCGCAAGCTTTGCTTCAGACAGAAGAGCAATGGGCCGATGTGCTTCGTTGAGGTGTGTCCCGTTTTCACGGGGAGATCGACGCGTTTACTCATCAATCACAGTTTGAGGATGTCCACTATGCCACCAGGGCTCTTCAGGATCTTTATGGCAACACTCTCAGTGGCTTAGTGAAGGGCGGCGGGATCCGTCTTTCGTACAGCAAGAACCCATTGGGCGTGCGTACGCCAACGAGTGCTGGTGGCACGAATGGCTCAAGCATGCAGCAACAACAATCCTTTGCTGCGTCATTCAGCGAGGCTTTCGCTGCGCACAGACAGGCCGAGAGTGAAGGTGCCCGTCCACGTCGTGATACGTCCACGATGACCTCGCCGACGGCCTCTTATCATTATACGACATCTCCGCCTCCTCCGCGCTTCGTGTCCCCGCCACCTTCGGGGCCATTCTCGGCGCTGACGAGCCCCAACGGGACGTTCCCGAGAGCCAATTCTCAGGGGTTCGGCATGGCTCCGGGGAGCACGAACATGTTTTCACCTTTCGGCATTTCACCCACGCATTCCACGATACCCGACCAATCCAATGCTGACGGCAACCCTGATTCCCTCTCGCACAACATCACTCCCACTACCCCCAACCTAGAGCCCAGTCGCGCAGGCTGATTACTAGCTCAGTGTGCATGTATACAGTACTCATATGAACCTCACACCCCTCACATCTCCTGTGCATATTTAGCCTCTGTTACAGCGCCGCTGACATTCGGTTCGGACTTCTTTCCACTTGCAATATCCTCGCAGCACGTTCTAGTTACGTCTCCTATTCGACCTTCGGCTCGGAACGAATTACGACTCGCCTCTTAATGTCTCTCTTTGTTTGTTCTCGCGCACTGTCAGACTGTTCCGGTACATTAGCATTGCCTCCGTCGCTCTTGCATTATTTGCATACATGCTGTTTGGCTAGTCTCACCGGGGTTCATCGTGTTGATTCCCTTTTCGTACATCATATGTATACTACTAAGTATTCTCCCAACTGTCTTATGCCTCTCGGACGAACATGAATGATAACTTCCATGATCACTGCGAGTCTGGCTTGAATAATGCAGCGATTTCATGCCTCTCGCAAGCTAGATGCGACGAGTGGCAGGCCGTCGGGGCTCTGGTGCTTCAAGCACCCACCGACTGCCGGAGCTGCAGGTATGATTCAGACTCTGGTGCACCCTCGATTGGGAGTATGCAGCGTCGACACAGTCCGGTCAGCGTTAGTGCAGTGTTATTATGTTACATGTATACGGTCGGCGGGGCGCTAGACTCGTTGACCGTGACTCTCAGCACTGCTCGCCGTATACGCGAACGGTGACTGGGTTTAGATGGAGTCCCAGCGACGCGTTGGTCTATTCCTCGCGTCCATCCGATGAGCTCAGCTAACACATTCTTGTAGCTCTCTACGCCTCCAGTCGATATCCGAACCATAATCGAGAACCTGACACGCGCCCAAGTCGACGAGAGGAATGTCAGAGTTTATCCACAAGGCATCCTCCCACCGAACCTCTGCACTCGCATTCCGCTCGAGATCTTTGAGACCATCATTGACTACTTGGATGGACTGACGTTGCCCAGCGCGGCGTTGGTCTGCACAGCATGGTACCCTCGAGCCATGCATATTCTCTACCACACCGTCGAGCTTCGCACCCGCGGAGGCTTTGACATGCTGTTGAAACAGTCTCGCACATCTCGGCGTGTCAAGCAGTGGCTCGCAACCACCCGCGAACTAGTCGCCTCGAACCCACCGGTCACATCAGACCTATCTCCAAAGGAGAGGAAGAACGATCGCTTCCTCCACGCACTACCCCTTGCCCTTGGACGTGCAATGTCCGGCGTGCATGTCCTAATGATGAAAGGGCTGCATGGCTCCATGCCCTATGCTTTCATCCTTGCGCTCGCGCAATTCGAATCACTCCAGACACTACATTTATCTTCTTGCAGGCTAAGCAACATCGCACATCTGCGGCGGATCGTCGCCTCCTTCCCTAAACTCGAGGAGCTCGCATTGTACGGCGAGGTACTCACAACACAGAGTTCTGGAATCCATGTGGGAGCCAGTGCGCTGTTCCAGCCCGAATCTGACATACGTCTTCGACGTCTTACGATTGACGCAAGGGGCGACGCGAGGAAGTTCAAACCCATCATCGACTGGGTCGTGCACGCGAGGATCTGTACTTCCCTCGTTGAACTGTCAATCGGGTGGATAGGCGAACCGACACGGAGCATCGAGGCAGTTGATAGGCTTCTCAGGGTAGCCAGTCCCTCCCTGACGCGGTACAGTGAGGTCGCCAACCTTTCCAGTGAGTGGCCATCCCACTGATTCGAACTTTCCCGCTGAAACGAGTACTTGCTGTAGACTGGCATGGCAATCTCATACCAAACACGGTTTTGCGGTCCTTAGACTGCACGCTAACCAACATTAATCCACTGGGTCAGTCATCCGACAACTGGCCCAAGATGGTGGACAAGCTGCGCAGCATCCTCTCGACAGTTCGAAGCCGCCAGCTCGAACACATTGGACTGAGCTCCGGGGTAATGCTCTACGACAGCGCGTACGGTGAGCTGGGCGTTGTTGTCGAGAAGCTGGACCTGCGACACCTGCATGAGGTCATGAGCAGGCCGTACTTCGATGCGCTGAGGGAGATCAAGATGAAGACGTTGCTATATGATTCGCACAAACGGAGCGCGGCGGACGTGGACGACATCGGGCGAAAGATCGAGGTCGTGTTTCGTACCCTGCTTCGGCCATGGTCGGACCGCGGCATAGTCGACGTAGTCTGGACGCAATGAGACACAATCTCAACGATAAAGATGTGAGCGACCTATTCCGCAATGATATGCCAGTGCAGAGGCATGTATCTTACTTCCTGTGTTGTCAGTGTTGAATTCAATGATGAACCTGAACCTGAACTCACCTACATTCCGCCACGGGCTCGCTCATCTATATGTATCCATCAGCGCTTTTGAACAACAACAGAATGCATTCCTGAGACTCTACACAGTCATACCAACATAAGCTTAAGAACAGCAGTACAACGGAGACATAAGCATGCGGTGACATATCCCTAGCTAACCATTGTCCCCCTCCTTCGCACCAGGATCTGGAGGTGCAGGCTCCGTTGAGGACGGCGATGCCGCCACAGCCGCCCCCACTGCACCGAACTTTAGCTTAATCTTCTTGGGGCCCTCCTCAGCTGCTTTCGTCGGGCCAACTTTACTGGGGATTGGTGGCGGGTCCGAGTTCTCCTTCTCGGGGCTCTGCGATATACTTGGGCGTTTCGACCTGGTCGCTAAACGCTCAAGCAACTCGTCGTCGTCGTCATCTCGTCGCCGTTTCGCACCCAGCTCCGGTGGCTTGCTACCGACAGGCGAGGGTGACGCAGGTCGCGAGTGGTTGAAGATTTGCTCCAAGAGGTCGTCCTGCTCGTCGCCCGATTGTGACACCAAGGGTTTAGGCGGGATTAGTTTATGGGACATCCGCGGGCTAGCGGGGGGTTCGTCGGCGGTGGAGAGGTAGCTGCTGGTCGCTTCGGGAAGTTTACGTGGTATGGATGGTGACGCCAACGCAGGCGGCTGTTCCGTCTGCGCAACGCGGATGTCGAAATCCTCGGTACCATTAAGGTCGTCGTTGTCACCGTACGCAGCAAGTGCGCTCAGCGGCTGGGACGAAGGGGTGGCTGTGTGCGGAGGCTGCTGCCTCCGCATGATGCCCGCGCGTTTGCGCTTCAGTGTGTTACTACGCTGGGTGGGCGGAGGTGAAGAAATGATGGGCAAAACATCTTCGTCGTCGTCGGCGTTGAAATAGTCTTCTTCCTCGGCCTCTGGGAAGCGACCCTGTCCCCAGCGCCGCGCACCGTTGGGTATTGGACTGCGGTATAGTTAGCAATTTCGGTCAAGCAGTATGAAAATCCCTGCACATACGGCTCGGGCTTCTTTTCCTCCTCGGGTGGAGGTGCATTGTTCATCTCCCAACGCCGGATGAAGTTCTGGAACCGGGGGCCGAGCAGGGGATTCTCGGCCAACGCCCGTATCTTCACCTCGTACACTGTCATACAGTTATGGATTGCCTCCTTCATGTTCTCCTGTGTGCGCACATCGAGGGTAAATCTCGGTTCAAGGCTGTCGTCGGGCGATCGTCACAAACCTTCCGCATGTGCTCGAACAATTCCTGACATGATGCACTAAGAAGCGTATCTCTTCGCGATTCCTCAGCAGTGAGAGTAAGGATAGACTGGAATACATCGTGCTTGAAGAGATGGTTGAAAATGTTCTGGTTGTTGAGCTTGACGCATGCCCGGAAAAATCGGAAGGCGGCTAGATAATCATCAACGCGGGGTCCGGGATCTATCCGTTGCGGAAGCATACCTAATCTGAGATGTTTATCTCTGGCGGTCAAAAGAGAGGCTACGCGTGTCGCGATGTTGGACGAGAGAATGAAGAAATGGATGCGGAAGGTGTGTTGTAGCGTAAACACAGATAGCAGGTCACACAGGTACAAGAATAGGTTAGTCCGTTCCCTCGACATCGTGAGACGCGGTTCTACAGAGATGTCAACACACGATGGGTTCGAACGAACGTGCAACCTGCCTGTTAGTGTCTTGAACTCGGGGATATCGCCGAAAGGCCTGAACAGGGTCTCGATGCAGAACTTGTAGAAGTTATCAAGGAAGCGCTCAACGCCAGGTTCATCCTTGTTACGCTGCAGGTATTTTAAACCAGCCATCGGCTATACTGCATGAGAAACCAAGCGCACCAGAGAACAGCCCTCACTCACGTGTACATCCGGTGGCTCTTGCTGCGTCTCCAACAGCGTCCTGAGAGACTCGCCGAGCTGACTCTGCACCGCCAAATCTCGGCTCTTGACGAGCACCCTGCACATGAGGAACAGCATCGTCTCCCTATCCGGCACCTTCTTGCCCATCGACTTCTCCCTCTCCGCCGCCACAACCTGCTTCAGCACATGCCCTCGCACGCCGTTCAAGTCGTGGTCAAGCAACCCCGTGAGAATTTCGCCAGCAGCGGCGATCATCTGGCGGCCCTGCTCGTCCGACTCGGTTTGAGACAGCGCCCACTGCACACCGAAAAGTATCCCCCTGTCGACCAGCGCACGGAAGAGAGCCATCCGCGCGGGAAGTTGGACATTCTTTCCTATCACACAGAGCTGTTGGATCAGGAAGATGATCTCGCGAGCCCGAACTTCCTCTTCCTCTGTGCAAGGTCGTGGGCGACACACACCGTCTGCGGTCGTTCCATTCGGATACGGAACGCCGCTAGGGGACCGCTCCTGAGCATCGACGTCCATCTTGTCCTTGTTGTTCACCAGATCCTGCGGATGCACCTTGCGCAGCGGTTCAAGGCCCAACAACTCGATCATGTTGTCGTCCAGAAAGGTACATACGACCTCGAGCAGGAACGCAGGGTCGTTTTGGACATGGTTAATGATATCGATCTGGTTGAAGATAATGCAGGAATTCAGGACATTGAATGTCGAGTCATCAATGGCGCGGGCGAGTACGACGTCCTTGAGGAACTGGAGCCTGTATGTGTGATGGATCTTCTTCTGAATCGCCTCGTCGCGGAGGGCCACTGGCTGGTGGAAGCGCGACGTCTGGTGCAGGAATTCGCGATAATTGGCTTTGTGAGTGGGGAACTCGGGGTCGTCTAGAGTATGGGCTAGTCAGTGTGCGCGTAAGGGGCGGAGCGGCGTGACGGACATTCCAGCATCCCGACGACACCGAAGAAGATGTCATCCTCCAGGATGTGTTCATAGAGGCTGTGGTCGTTGAGCATAACT
Source organism: Fomitopsis serialis (assembly GCF_022376445.1). Lineage (NCBI taxonomy): Eukaryota > Fungi > Basidiomycota > Agaricomycetes > Polyporales > Fomitopsidaceae > Fomitopsis > Fomitopsis serialis. The sequence continues at coordinate 8,556 of NW_025955608.1, forward strand.
GCAAATGCTGAGTCGGGGTTTGTAGCAGAGAACGATGTGATACTCACGGATGGTCTGCATACACGAACATAGAGCATGTAAATTCTCTAGACTCTCGAGATCCTCGGCCTGGTTCATGACATTGATCATTGCCTTTATATAGTCCTACACGCGCTTGCCGTGAGACACAAGGCCGCAGCACAGTCGGCCCTACACTCACCTCAGCTTGAATGTACTCACATATGCGCTCCTTGATGGCGTTTGTGCGCGCAAGAGACTTGATGGCACGTTCGATCTCAGCAATGATTCCTAACTGAGGCGGTGGTAGGTGACCGGAGCGAATGATACTCGCGGTGGATACTAATGGCTCAGGACCCAAGATCGGTGAAGAAGAGAGTCCCGTGTCCTCTGCAGCAGTCACAGTCAATGTATGCGGTGATAGTGATGCAGAGACACGCACCACGGTTGCTCATATGTCGCTGCACCTCCTGAATGAAATGCCACACCTCCGCACAACCCTCTGGATCCTGGAAGCTGAGCGCGTAATCCACCCCATCTGGTTCGGTCCATACGATGAGAGTGTCTGCACAGCGCTCTTAGCACGCATTCATTAAACCAACACATGCTTATCACTCACCCTGCTGCCTCTGATAAACGTCGTTCGTCCGAATGGTCGTCGAGAGGATGACATGGTTGAAGTCGGACTCTGCGCGAGCGATCAGCAGCGCCTCGTTGTCCTGGAAGTCGCCGAAGCAGAAAGCGGTGCCCTGGTCGACCCAGCGCGAGCCGATGAGTTCGTATACCTTGACACGCTTCAGCTCGTGACTATCTTCCTCCGTCCACTGGCCAGACTCGTCGCTGCCCAAGACCGCACCCTGCTCCGGCTCCGGCTCCGCTCCCTCGATGTGCTCTACCTCGCTCATGGCCACGACCCCCTCTCCCGGCTGCAGTGCCCCCGGGCCGATTGGGGGTTCCGGGGCGGCCCCCACTTTCTCCACGCCATTGACGCGTCCGTCGGTTTCCAGAGATGGCGCAGAGAGCCCAGCGACGCCATCGCCGAGGGCCTCGCCCGGGTTGGCGGCGGGTGATGGCGCAGGCTGTTCGACTTGGTCGGGCGTGGCGTCAAGGGTCTGGGTCTGGGTTTCTGTGGCGGATCCGGCAGCATGGACGCTGCTCATGACAGTGAGGAGGGCCACAGCGCGTGGGAGGGGTGTGTGCGATAACAGGTGAAAATGATGTAGGCGGGGTGGTCGAGGTTGGCGACCAAGGCGTGTTTTCCGATGTTTGCAGCACTCCGCGTTTGTCACGCGCGTTTGGTCCGCCCTCGCGTGTTGCGGTGGCCGTCCTTGCCTCTCCTGCCTCTCACTCCCAGCCACCGCCGTGCAGCCTGCTCGCGTGCGGAGGCCGCGTAACGCCTATTGCTCGCCGTGTTTGCCTTGCCCCGCGTTGTCGACGTCACGGGCTCCGGCAACCAATAGAGGTCGCGTGTCCGAGTGATCGCTTGTCGCCCGATCTTGTTTGGTCATTCTATTGTCGTTTCACAACGTGGACTCTATATCCAAGTCGATGTCGCCGGGACACTGGCTCATGAAAGCCGAGCCTGACTCGCGCGTCGTGAAGGGCAAGGACGTCAAGGTCCGTGGCGGGTATGGCCTCCGTCATCGGGGCAAAGTTGACTCCGGAGGCGCAGTTCAGCGTGGACGATTTTGAGAACGTGAAGACGACGCCTTGGGAGGGCGTCAGGAATGCCGAGGCGCGGAACTTGATGAAGGAGATGAAGGAAGGGGATCAAGTGAGTCCACCCGATTGAAGGCGTAAGCGATGTGCGATAAACCGCGGGGTAGGTACTGTTCTATCATTCCAATTGTAAGGTTCCAGGCATCGCGGCCTTCGCGGAGGTATGCTGTACAGCTTACGAATAGAAGGCGTTGTCTGAGTCTAAGGTTGTAGGTTTCCAAGGAAGCCTATCCCGATTGTGAGTGTGCTTTCGACCGATAGAGTTACTGAGCTAAGAGACACGCGAACTTCCACCCGCAGACACCGCTTGGGACCCGTGCGTCTCGTAATGTCCGCCGTGTGGTGTCTTACAAATGCCGACGCTCCCAATGTACAGATCACATCCGTATTACGATCAGAAAACCGACAAGGAGAAGCCTAAATGGTATATGGTCGATGTGACCTTCGTCTCCCGTGCGGCGCACTTCATCCCACTTGCACTCCTGCGGAAGATATCCCTCGTATCCGAGGACGATGTCCCAGAGGAGGTAGCTTACATCGGGGAGGAAGGTGTGAAGGCCATCAAACGTACGTGCGGTTTGTCCCTCCCACTCCCTTTGGTCTGCCTTCTCTTCGAATTCTCACCTGAAACGTTTCCACAGAGATGGCGCTAGTAACCCGCGGCCGGCTCAGTGTGCAGAGAGTGGACGAGAAAACGTGGGACGTGATACAACAAATGGCAGACAAGGGTGGCTGGGACGCAGACACAGTCACACGGAGCAAAGCGAAAGCTAGACCTGCACCTGCGGGGAAGACTCGAAAGACCAAGAGTACTGCTAGGAGGAGTCGGCAAGCTCGTGAGGATGAAGACGAAGAGGATGGCGCAGAAGATGCTCCAGACGAACAGCAAATGGAGAAACCAACCACTAAGAGCCGGGGTCGGAAGAGGAAGGCAGAGGAAGACCATGACGAAGCGGCTGCAAAGTCCAATCCGCGGCGGTCGACTCGGGCCCGAAAGTGATCTGCGGACCTGCATGCCCATGTATTCTGACTGATTTCTCTGGTCCTCTGCTCGCTGTCTCGCATTCTTGCGTATATGTGTACAACATTGTCTGTCTAGGTTAACTACTCCCTTTTGCGCTGCTCTCTGGTATGAGAACGGACTTGTACACATGAAGCTGGGTCTCGGGTTCTACACTACCTCCTTGGTCCGTTCCTCACCTCCAGGGTTTGCTTCTGCCTTGCCCGCCTGTTCTGCTCCTTCTATCTCTGTCGCACCCGCGACCATCTCGTCCTCATCACCCTCCTCATTACCCGCTTCGCTCACTCTGCTTGCCTTTCCCCCTCTCCTCCGTCCCTCAGTAGCAAACTTCCTCTTGGGAATGACTGCTTCGAGCGCCTCCTCCCAGTTCCGTGTCTCCACCCACTTCAGGAGGATCTCAAACGTCTGATTGACGGTGAGGACCTTGCGTGTCTTCAGCGACGCAAGGTACGTTCCTATCGGGAGCCGAGCCGAGCGGATCCCTGACGACTCCGCCTTGTCGAAGCAGATATTCTAGTGACAAGAGTCATGGAAATAATGATCAGAACGTCTGGGTCGATGATGATGTGGAGAGGGGCCATGCACCTTGTAGCGATTATGGTCACATAGGCCACCAATGATGTAAGTCTCCCCTTCTTTGAGCTCCGCAAGCTCGTCTTGCGAGTCTGCGGTGAGATATACGACGGATTCCTTGGGGGCTGATGAAGGTGGTCCCTCTCTGCCACTGCGAGCACATCCAGCCTGTTGCTCTGAGTCACCGTCCGCTGCGCCGTTTCCTGCGAGAATGCCTTTGCCTTTAGTAGCTCCCTCCTCGCTGTCTGCTTGTAAAGGCTGCGCTACTTCTGTCTGTGTCCCCTCGCCTTCCCCAGAAGTCAAGGACTGTTCGCCGGCTGAGCTCTCGCCGTTCGCCGCCCCGGGTTGTTCCCATAAACGTTGGTAGCCCTCCGTCCACCACTCAGCGTTTACCCACCGCTTATAAGCGGCGTTGTTCGTCTCCTCCATGCGCGTGAACGTACGCCCATCCAACGACGTGAACAATAACCGCTCGAAAGGCTGCTCCGCCTTTCTGTTCGCACTATATGTGTAGGCGAGCTGCGACGTGAGCGACTTCACCTCCTGCGCGCGCAATGTCCCTTACACAAGCTGTACACAACCTCTAGCAGGCGAGCACTCACGTTGTCGGTCATCTTGTCGTCGAAGCCAAGGTCGACGACGACCCTCGCCTTGAACGGCCTCTTCGGGCCAGCCCCCATCCTGCGCTTCTTCCTCGCCCGGGCGTCCTCGTCCTCGTCCAGCTCTCCCGCCGCCCGCTTTTCCGCGAGGATGCGCTTCTTTTCCTTCCGCCTCTCTTTCTCCGCGGCGCGCCGCTCCTTCTTCTGCTCGGCGAGGTGCGCGGCTTTCGCGAGACGCTTCTGTGCGTTTTTCGAGAGCGGCTGCGCGGGCTCGCTCGCAGGCTGCTCTGTGGTAGCAGGCGAGTCTGCAGCAGACTCTGCGGATGGTGCGGGCTGCTCTGTCTCGGGCTGCATGCTTAGGGAGGGTGGGGGATAGAAAGGTCGATTATCCCGCGACGACAGGGCGATCGAGAGTCCCCGCGATCGGAGATGATCGGCTTGCCGCGAGGAATCTGGCAATTGATTGCAGACATGCGCTCGCGCCCTCGACGACCCGCCTGCCTGCTTCTCCTTCCTCTCCTCGTCGTGTTTGTGTTTGGCCTCTTTCGTAACTGGACGGCGCTCTCGTCGACTACCCCTCAGGACCAGCGGAAACCTTCGACGCCAGTCGACGACAACATGGCAGCGCTGCCGCCGCTCAGGTTCCTCACCGTCAACCCGCGCACGAAGCACACCGCGACCGTCATCTTCATCCACGTCGGTACCCCGTACCCACCCAGATGTCCTGGGGTTGACGTGAGGACTTACAGGGACTTGGTGATACGGGACATGGATGGAAACCGGTGGCAGACATGCTCAGCCGCGACGCAGGCCTAGGCCACATCAAATGGGTGCTCCCACACGCGTACGTTGTCCTTCCGTGTCGTGTACCACACCATGGACGCAAACTCAAGGATCCGATAGACCGTCGATTCCCGTGACGGCCAACATGGGCATGCAGATGCCATCCTGGTGAGCCTGCCCTCTCCTTCGTCTGCCGCCGTCCCAACCCCCTCTTCACTTAGGTTTGACATCTTCGACTTCGATGCCCGCGCAGCCGAGGATGAGCCGGGCATGCTCAAGTCTGTCACCTCCATCAACAGGCTCATCCAGGCCGAGGTCGACGAGGGCATCCCCTCCCACCGCATCCTTATCGGCGGCTTCTCGCAGGGCGGTGCGTTGAGCCTCCTCGCCGCCCTGACGGCGGAGCGCAAGTTCGCCGGCGTCGCGGTGCTCAGTGGGTGGCTCCCGCTGAGCAAGAAGATCAAGGCCATGTCCACACCGAACAACCTCCAGACGCCAATGTTCTGGGGTCACGGGGAGGATGATCCGCTCATCGAGTTCCAGTCCATGGGCCTCAGCTCGGTCCAGTTCCTCAAGAATGAATTGGGTATCAAGACTGCGGACCCGCAGGCTCCGGAGAAGGGCGGGCTGACGTTCTTCTCGTACGAAGACGTGCCCCACTCGACAAGCACCGAGGAGCTGAGGGATCTGCAAGAGTGGCTGAAGAGAGCGATGAAGCCTGAGGCCTGAGGATGCATAATAAATGTATGAACGGACGGACATGCGATATGGCGTACGAAATGCTGCGAAGGTATCTTATACACGAGTGTACATTTACTGTAATCCATAGTATACCAGCGACCCGATAACGTCACCCCTGAGCAGATACCACCGCCTGCCGAGCAGGCAGTACCCGCTTCACCCACTCCTTCACGTCCTCCAGCTCCTCATCAGGGACGGTGTGCACCGCGTCGTATATATGTAATGCGAGACCGCCCTTCTCCGGCGCGTCTGGGTCCGCGTCCGTGAGCCGTATTCAGTCCTCATATACTGAATGGACCACATCCCCATCTCGTATGTAACCAGTGGATCATTCCTGCCGTGTCCCCAGAAGATCGGCGTGTGGATATTACTTGCGTGCAGCAACTTGACGAGCTTCGTTAGCATGCTTCTCTTCCCTCAGAAGAAGACGACCACGCACCAGTTTGACCTTCTTGCCCAGGCGTAGCCTCCCACTCATCACGATCAACCCGCCCAGCTTATGCTCGTATGAGAGCCCCGTGAGGAGCGTCATCGCTGCGCCCTGGCTGAACCCGCCGAAGACGATGCGGTCGGGCGGGATACCGGCGGTGACTTCGCGCTCGACGAGCGCGCCGAGCGACGCCATCGAGCGCAGCATGCCAAAGTCGTCGTTGTCCTCCGGCGCGGTCGACTTGAACGAGACGACGTCGTACCACGCAGGCATGCGCATGCCAAAGTTTGCTGTGATCGCCATGACCGGCCTGCCGTCCGTCCGCAAGCGGTCCTGTATGAGCGCGACGTGCGAAGCGGTCCAGAGAGCGGCAGACTTACGCGTGCGGGAAGATGTACTTGATGTGTTGCAGCTCAGGATCTCGGGTTAGCGAGTCCGCGAGACGCTGCCAGCTATGGCCAGAGTCGCCGAGCCCCTGCACGAGCAGAAGAAGGTCAGTCAGCGGTGCGATCGCACCGAGGGCCATCACGGCAACGCGAGCGACGGACGTGCACGAAGATGACCGTCGCGGTGTGTTTCTCGCGTGCAGGGACCGTGAGCACCTCCAGCGGTTGCGGGGTGAACGTCACTCTTGCCATGGTTCACGACGTCTGCTTCGCAGCTTGGTGGGGGCGTCGGTGTGCAGAGCTCAGCTCAGGCCGATCAGGTCGATCGTAGTGTAATTCGCGGCGCGGGAGCAAGCGTGGAGCGTCCTCACAGCTTGCGGGGCACACTAACTTAGGTTCGATCGCTCGTGCATCGTGGTGCCGGCCCGGACAGGTCCCGGAAGCCCCAAAGTGTGCAGCGGCACTACAAACTCGCAGTCTCGCACTGGATCCAGGCCGGCCGCGATATACTCCTGTCCGATAGATGCGAGCCAAGTAACAACAATACACATCGTGCACGGACAACAGCTCATAAGATTTCCTTCAGGTTCGTCTTACCCGACCCTCTCTCGAGCGGTGTGGGTTGCTTCGGCGACGGCTTCCAACCAATCTGGACGCACAGTGAGGGGAGGCGCACGCACTCAGTGCAGGATGCTTACCACGTATATGACTTGGAAGGTTGCTGGGATAGTACCGTTCTCGTATCCGTGAAGCTCTGCGATAACGCGTCGGGATTGTGACAATTTCAATGTCTATCCGCCTTACCTTTATAGATCGCAGACGCCGCCGCAAGAGTGTCTCGGTGGATGTAGTTCCGTCTGTGAACTGTATTGGCAGATATCAGTGCCTAAGTCGACAACGCACCTGCCAATAACAGCGTTGCTCTCGCCCATGTCACGCAGGTCGTCCATGAGTTCCCATATCGAGGGGTAAGCAACCTTTACTTCTTCAACGTCGACAGTCAAGAGCGTAAACCCAGCACGACCAAGAAGATTCGACATGTCCCGTGAGTCTGTAATGATCGGAGTCTGAGACGATTGCACCTTTCAACATGTTCGCCACGGACCTGTCATGGGCGATACGTGCGGAGAGATACCACCCTCACGTTCCATTTCTGCCAGTTGCAGAGCAGTTCGTAGCTCGAATAATGTGTCGCCTCCGAAGAGAGCAGCCAGGAAAACCCCGTCGGGTTGTAGAGCTTCCTTGATCTGTACGAGTACGCCTTCACGATGTTCACAATGATTCCACGGTGCGATAAGTGTAGGTTTCACCTGGTAGGTCATTTACCCAGTGCAGGCTTAGACATGAGACGATTGCCTCTTGTGAATTTGGCCCGACGACGCCGAGGATATTCTCTTCGTCTGCATGTATTCGCTCGACTTCGACTATGTAGAGAGTCAGGCAACAAGGGCGCCATATCAGGACCGCTCATACCTTCGAATGCAGTATCTGGGTCACGATGAAGCAGTTCCTCTGCATGCAGGTCTATGAACAGTTCCAAGTCTTTCACGGATAACGTACTGCTCGAGTCAAGCATGACAACCTTTTGGGTGGTTTCAGGCTCTAGCATCTTGGAGAAATGCCCAGGTCCCGAGCCCACATCCAGGATAGAGCTGAACTTGCGCTTGATGTCCAGCATGCGCTCAATCATACGGTCTGCGACCTCGTCCCGCACATAGTCGACAGTCCTACTTCGCGCACCCCCTTCTCGCAGAGCAGAGTTGTCTTTCTGCAGCCGCTTCGCATACCTGTCGAAGACTTGGTAGGGCCCTACTGCGCCTGGATTTATGGGCGAGGAGGACAGCGACGCGTAGGGGCGGGCGCGAAGGACCTGCCGAAGAGCGATGGAGCTGGACGCCATGGGCCAGAATGCTGATGAGATTGTTCAATATCGTCGCGCTAGTGTTCGCGGCGGGCGGAGACAGGGCTGGCGAGGCGGGAGCGACCGCGCGCGGTCGAGGGAATGATGTTCAGACAATGTCAGGCCCTGGCCAGCGTCGAGCCACCGACGCGTCGTCTCTGCGAAGGCTCAGCTGACGTAAGGTCCTGCCACCCGCCGCCCGAGCGCTTCCCTGCCACAGTCGAGACAGCGTCACGGTGCCGTCCAGTGTCCCAGTGGCGATAGCTTCCTCTCTCCGTGCTTCGTACACAGCCCACGCTCGCGTAGCTACCATGGACAACGGGAACGGCGATCCTCAGCCGCCCCTCAATCAACTTGCGCTCGCCCCAAATACCCTCATCACACCAGAAAATTACTGGCAGCACCTGCAGCAGCTCCAGCGAGTCAAGGAGGGCCTCGCTCAGTATGAACGCGAGTTGCAGGCGGGCTACAACCGGTATGTAGCGCAGGAGCAGGAGCTGAGGCAGCGTGTCGAGGCGGGCCGGCAAGCAGAGTGAGTTCACGCCACGACGCGATAGCTGTCCAGCTGAATGGTCTTTGCGTGGCGACAGACGTATGCTCTCGCAGCTTCAGACCTCAGGGAATGCGAGCGCACCTGCACCGTACGTATCATATTCCATCAAGCCTCATCGCCATTGCTGGATGACGCGTTCTGACTTCGTTCCTTTTTCGTACGCGGCCCTCAGGAGCAACCACGCAAGGTCTGTTGAGCATCACCTTGACCCGTTCTGGATTTAACGTGTCTGTCCAGGTTGCAAGCGTACCCGCATCACCGAATCCTCAAAACGGTTCGTCATCGTCGAACCTGCAAACATTTCCTCCGGTAGAGCATCTTCTCACCAACGACGACCATAGTCTGATCTCCCTATGTAGGCGAATGCGCAACCATACCACTCTCCGCATGGACAGCAGCAAACGCGATGGCCTACCAGCAAGCCCCCACGATGGTCGTGCCATATGGACAAGCTCATCCGCCCCAGCCCTACCACCAGGCGTCGTCGGCAGCGGCGGCGCAGTATCCTCATAATTGGCCGCAGTATGTTGCCGCGACGAACTGGCAGGTATGACCTCTCCCTATACTCTGTGACGCGTTTGATATAATCTCGCTGTTAGACCTCTGCCGGCCATGCACAAGGTCAGCGCGATGCGGCGCAACAGTCACAGCAGCCACAGCAGCAGCACCGTGTGCCTACTCCTCAGCAACATCAACAACAGCAGCGTGTTCCCACCCCTCAGCAACGTCAACAGCAGCAGCATGTGCCCATATCTCAGCAGCATCACGCGACGAAATGGGACTGGGCACGCGCCCGTCGCCGGTGCCAGTAGGTGATCCGTAAACTGTAATGATTGTGATTCTCTCATCTTCGGTCCTCAGGCTCGCGACAGCCCGTCTACCAACCGGGACCCTCTGGGAGTAGCGCACAGTCTTCTGCTTCGACGAACCAGAGAACCACGCCGGAGGAGATCAAGCGCGCCAAGGTCACCTATGCCTCTCAAGCTCAACAACAGCAACAGCAACAGCACCTGTCGCAAGTGCATACTGCTGCTACCGCGTATCAGAAGGTGTTCGACATCCTGAAGGTTAAAAACAGCACTTTCATTCGTTGCGAAACCCTGACAGTCGTGCCTAGGAGCTGAGGCCTGAAATGGTCGACTACATCATATTCGCCGCGTTGGACAGTCTGAGGTCCAAGCTGCCCAACGGGTCTGTTCAGGGCCAGTCAGCATTCCTGAAAGTCCAGAGCCAGCTGCCGCCCCACTCGGTAGAGCAGCTCACGCAGATCAGCCAATATGTTGTACACCAACTACAGGTACTTAATGTGTACCTTACACCCTAGGCATGATACTCACAGAATAACATAGGCCTTGAACCCGCTGCGATTAAGGCCATAGTGTTGAGAATCAAGAGAACCATGATGCAGAATGCTCAACAGCCTCCTGTACATCCTCAGCAGGTTCCTGGTGGTATGGAAGTG
>NW_025955609.1:0-18632 GCF_022376445.1 Fomitopsis serialis
TAGCGCACGACGGAGCATCACCGGAGGCGATGAGTGAACCCGCACTCGGGACGGTCTATGCAATTCAGAAGAATGAGTTGCCCTTAGACTCGCCCGCTTTCTTCCCATCCGAGCGGTGGATACCCAATCCCGGGCACCAAATGAGGACAACCTGAACTGGAGCGCATGATGTTTCCCGAGTTGCCTGCCAAGTTTTCGCGGCGGCACGCATCCGCTCCTCTTCTAATACTTGCCTCCGCCCCGTCGGCATAGGTGACTGGGTCCCATATGGAGGGAGCGCTACATCGTACTTGACTCCGACTCCGAGACCATGTCGGACCGTCGCTCGCGATTGAAAAGCCTGAGTGGCAGTGCATATGATCTTTCTTCTTGTCTCGAAGTGCGTAGTACTGCAATTTCGACCTCGTTGTTGGCAGCTGAGCGCGTCATGGTCTCAGGCCAACCAGCAGAAATCGATGACGAGTCGGACTGGGCCGGTACTTACTTACCTTGCCAAATGACCATTTTGGGCCTGAATCGAACCGTTTCAACAACGAATCACGTGTCGGTAGAACTTGTGTCACCCTCGAACGCTAAACACAATCTTGAACTTGAATCCCTACTTACATACTGTAACTACTATAGCTACTCACGGCACACGAGCTTGGTCGACGACCCTCTGTAGATCTATATAATGTGCCATAGAAATCATCGACAACCCCACCTTGTTACATGAAGCTGATCATGATGATGATGCTCCGGCGGTTGTCCTACTACTAGTAGTATGCTATTAGTACCAAGCGACTTGTTGCTGCAGCACTAAGATTACCATCAATGATCACACACAGCCTGAGGTATCGTGCTGTTGTCGTATTTGAATACATGGCGAGAGGGAACCACAAGCCAGTCCAGCCAGTATAGCCCAGTGCCTACTTTACACAGTGAAGATCACACGCAAGACGATGGTTGAGGGTATTACAACTGCTGCAGCACTGCTACATCCTCACAATATAGCTACTCTTCTCTCGGTCTTGCCTTGTCATCGTAAGGCGGAGGAGGATCATGTGGAGGGCTTGGTGGTGGGCCCTGTGGAGGACCTGGCGGAGGACCTTGCGGAGGGATGCCAGTTCCAGCACCGCCAGCTCCTCCAGCGTTGTCGCCTGCGCCCGCGGCGGCACCACCAGCCGCGGCCCCAGCCGCTGCGCCAGCAGCGTATCCCAAAGCTGGCAGCGCGCCTCCCATACCAATGCTCTGGCACACCGCGAAGAAGGAGCCTGCCGCCACGTTGCCAATCATGCTCTGAGCAAACGCCGCCAAACTACCTAGTACGAGATTTGCAGCCCTGGTAAGTACACAAGCGCAAATGCCTATGACAGGTAACGGACGACTGACCTGCGACAGGCCCAGCCGCACCGAATCCGACTAGCCCTACCGCTAGCGGAGCGACAATCGGTGCAAGTAGCACACCGGTGGCTGCGCCGGCGACCGTTATGCCTATCGTCATATTTCTGTGCCAAAAATTGTCATGTAGTCCTTGAACTGACTACAACTGGAGGCACCCACCGTTGGCACCGCGGGCATTTCCTCGCATCTGCAGCTACGCACCTATTACGGTGGTATGCATGCCCACATGAGAAATACGCTACTTGGGCCTGAGCTTGGGCTGCATCTGTTGGTAGGGCAAGGTCGCAGCGAGTGCATGTAGCAGGAGCGGCCATCGTGAGTTGATGTTGGGGTTCTTGGAGACGCGATTGTCTGAGTATCTGCGGTGCGATACTGGTTCGTATATATACTGCATAGGACCGCCTTTCAAAGTTCGTAGCCTCGTGTACTTCTTTGCCTCAAGGTTGCCAAGCCGTGTTCTAGATTCCAAGGGAGGTCATCCGACAGCCTGCGCGTTCATCTCCGTCAGCCCAGCCTTACATACCAGTCGTTCTCCCTACACTTACCAGGACATCCAGCAGAATCGCGAAGCGACCCTGCCTGGCGCGACCCTGTCATCATAGGATGTGAAGTAGATGAAACAGGGGAAGAACGTTGGTGAGAAGACGCACCACGCCCACAGGGTCCCCGTCTCGCATGTATGCAACAGGGCGTGGCGCTATGCGCGCTGAGAATAACTCCGTATCTCAGTGTTCATTCGGGACGTCAAGGCCGAAGCTGGAAAGCCTTGTAGGTCCGCGATCTTGGACGTAACGACAGACAAGCAAGCGGTTGATCGCGAGAGCCGGGACATGGCCCATGTCTCCCAATCAACAGCTGCTCACGGCTGACCGACTTTCTTAAGCAGCAGGAGGCTGCGCAGCTGTACTCCGTACCAGCTAGCAGATGGGTTGGCTCGCACGGGAAGGCTACTTGCTTCTTATCGACTGCCCAGTGCCGACATTCCGGACGACACTCCAATCTCTTGACGAGAAACGAGCATGGTCATCCGATATTCCGGCAGTACAATCAAACGTCGCCCCCTCCTCCGTCTCACACCAACCAGCCAGCACCCGGCCCGACGTAGCCAAGAACGGACAACGCCTCCACCTCACCCTCCACCTCTGAGCCGCTCCTTATATGACACCGAGCCATGCTCCCACCGCCCCTGCAGCTGCAGCGATGGTACCAGCTCCCGCGTAGCCGACAGCGGGGAGGGCACCGCCCATAGCAACGGCTTGTGCGCCCGCAAACCAACCGCCCGCAATTACGTTTCCTAAGGTCGCTTGTAGACCTGCCGCGAACCCGCCTGCGATTCAGACGATGTCAGTCAGCACGCGTCCATCCGGCATAACAAACAGGCGCGAGAAGAACGATCACTCACCTGCGACGGGGCCGGCTGCACCAAAGCCAGCGAGCCCTAGGGCGGGTACGGCGACGAAAGGAGCGAGCGCCATGCCCGCTGCCCCGAATACGACGACTTTTCCGACTTCGAATAGCCAGGACATATTCAACTGGTGGACTGGGCGTGTTCTGGATAACAAAACTTGACGGGACTGATGATCGCCGGGAGACGACCTGGAGAGAGACGGTTGACGAGGACCACTGGGAGCAGCGACGGAGGACGTCGAGCTTGATAAATCATAACACGTACATAGGCGAGGTGGCCGGATCAAATAGGGCAGTGCCTACCGCCCGCCGTGAGTGTTCAACGTAAGTAACGTTGAAGCCGGCAGGCGGCGCGTGTGCTGAACCTTATGCCATCAAAGTTAACCTTATATATGGTCCTGGACAGCATGCCCGCCACATTACATACCTCCGAGACCTCTAAGAATCTCTGCGAGCAGCTTCGAAGTGTTTGTACAAACGCTTGAGATAAGTGTGCGTCGCTCAGAGCTTGCTCCGTATGCGAATCGGGGTTGTACTACGAATAGTACCATCTAACTCGGCCCTCTTCTGAGCATCCGGCTGGCACGTCGAGGAAGCCGCCCCGATAGGGCTAGGGTCGTGCACAGTTTTCTCCGTTTTGACCACTTTCCTGTGCAGGAAGTTCATCCTCACTCTAAGTGTTCGTTCGATGTTCTCCTTGATGAACCGTGGCACGGTGACAGTCCGACCAGCAGCGTTGCTCTTCAGTGCCGATTTCAAGAGTGACGCAACGGCATCTATCAACACAACGATGTCAACTTTGCGGCGCCAGCTCCAAAAGCCTCACATACCTGGCGCTCCGCTCATCATAGCGATCTCAGACCCTACAGCTTGTAGCACTATGGATATGAGAGTGGGACCTAGAGCTGCACCTAGAAGGGCACCGCCCGCAGCCATCGCGATTTTGACGGTAGCCTCAATGTAGCTAGTATTGATCACGGTGACCACTGTCAGACAATCCACACTGCTGAATACATCTGGACTCACGAGCAGATTGGGCACTTCGCACTGCAGTCTACCGATGTGAGCCAAGGGAGCTTAGCTACGCATCCTGTGTGGAACATGTGGCCACACAAGAATGTCGTGCTCGCGTCGAGTTCCTCCGAGCTAAACAACGGACCCCTGCACAGGCTACACTCCTTTTCCGACATGACGACGCTGCTGGCGGTTAGAGTTAGTCTCCGTTGCATACCATAAAAGAACGCAAGCGCTTTGGTTAGAGTGCGCGACCGAGCCTAGCATTGGCAACGTGGCACTGGATGATGCAGGTATTGAAGGGACGAAATTAACTAAAAGATAAGTACAATTATATATCGCGTACCGTTTGATCGCTCTGGGATGTGCGACGTTGACATATCCTGGGAAGCCCGATGTCCGCACCAGAACCGAAAGACGTCTTCTGCTCGACGCCGCTGAAGCGAACCACAACACCTGCCAAATAAAGCAAGCACTTCGCCATCCCAGGTTGGGAGAAGCCACGCGACGTCATCGACGCGTCGCCGTCACGAGAGTTGCCGGTGCCAGCACATGACGTCGGTGACGCGTCCGCTCGCTGAACGCGCCGTGGAGTGCGTCCGAAGACGTGTAAACAGGACGCGTGCTGGCAGTACAGTATATATACACAGACGTGCGCACGACTCTTCACAAACTTCCTCGACGCGACCACCGACACCAAACGCGAGCCATGCTGTCAGCAACTCGTCTCGCATCCAGCCGTTCCAAGGTCGTTCCGCATGCACTAGCGCGTCCAGACCTTGCGGCGCGACGTGTAGCAGGGCGGCGAACCATCCAAAGGTTCCAGTCCACAGCGAGCGGTCAGTCTACATCCTCAGCCGGCTCGCACATCGCGGCGGGTGTTGCCGGTGGGGCGGTCGTCGTGCTTGGAGGCGAGTTCCACGAAGCGCATGACAGGAACTACGACCAGTTCGCGCTGACATTTCACGCATATAGGCTACACATGGTACCATTTCTCCGGGGCCAAGACCGCCGTGAATGCAGCGAAGCAGGCGCAAGCCTACTTTGAAGACACCAAGCGCACCATCGCAGAGAAAGCCCCCAAGAACCCGAACGAGGCCATCGAGTTCCTCCGCAAGACCGTCAAATCCTACGTGGGCCTCGTCCCCGGCGCGTCCGCCTACGTCGACTCCACATTCGACACGCTGGACGAACTCCGCACGACGCACGGCGAGGTGGTCGAGCGAGTCGTGCAGCAGGCTTACGACGAGATGAAGCAGATCGTGAAGGACGATAACAGCGGCGTGAACGCGCAAACGGGAATGAAGGTCGTGGAGGTGATCCGACGGAGCACGAGCCAGCTTGAGGAGATTGGCAAGAAGGCGGGACAAGACGCGATCCAGAAGCTTGGCGAGCGCCATCCTGAACTTAAGGAGAAGATCGGTGGGAGTTACGAAGAACTGAGGAAGGCGGCAGAGAAGAACGGGCCCCAGGCGAAGAAAGTTTATGACGAGACGACAAGACAGGTACGCACGTTCATACCTGGAGCGAGCCCCTAGCATGAAACGCGCATATATCCAGATTCTCAAGATTTTCTCCTCCGGAGTCAGTCCTGACAAACTGAATGAAGCAAAAGACCTCGTTCAGTCCAAAGTGTCGGAGATAAGCAACGTCGCGGGCGGTGCCTCGCAAGACGCCTGGAACAAGGCTCTGAAGGAGGCGACGCCGTACCTCGACAAGTTGCCCGACATCCGTAAGCTGGTCGAGGAGAACGCTTCTGCGTTCATGGCGGCCGGCGTCTCGCAGGGCGGCACCGCGCAAGAAGTGCTTGCGCGCATAAAGGAGGCAGCAGAGGGCGACGCAGCGAAGAACAAAGAGAAGATGCAGGAGCTCAAGGACTTCGTCCAGGCGAAGGCGAACGAAGCGAGGCAGAGCGGAGGGAAAGGGGCTGGGGGCGGCTTGCAGTCTCTGCAGGAATGGATACGGAGCATGCCGGGTGGGGAGGAGGCGCTGAAGAAGGTGCCAGACTTGGATGTCAACGCTCTGACACAGATCGCGCAAAGCAAGGGCGATGACGCAAAGAAGCTGATGGGCGAAACATACGAGGACATTTTGAAGGTCCTCCAGGACAAGGCGGACAAGGCGAAGAAGATCGCGGGGGAGGGAAAGGAGGAGGCAAAGCAGAAAAAGTCGTGAGCTGATGGCTCAGATGCGGAACGCCGGCGCGCCATGTGCGATGCGTGGAGGATGGAGGATTACCAGGATGTGGATTTTGGAACATAGCGTCACAGGGACAATTGGAGGACTCGTGGATAGGAATGAGGCCTGCGTGGTAGTACCGCCGTGCTCGGGGAACTTGAGACTTGTACGCTCGACCACAATGTCTGAGGCGTTTGACAAAGGTTGAGATCTTGAGGTGTGTGGTTTTTATTGAGACATGCGGCCACGTACAACCATAATTTGTCTTTCGTTGCCGACCTCGGCTGTTACGGTCGAAACTTCCGAACGACCTAAAGCGGATGGAGCTCGCATGCATGCCGTATGTCGCACATGACAACAACCTGAGTGATCCGAAGCGCGAGACATTCGGAATTGGAATAATCCATCGTATGCAACCGTGACTAGGCGTGAGTGCTCACCGGCAAATATGGAAATTTGAGCGTCACTCATCATGCTAAGAATGCATGTGAATTGCAGTAGCCCGGTGAGCAGAACTGCAACCAACAACATCCGCGACCCAAGCCTGACCCAAGCAAAAGATAGACGCATTTGAACCATCAGACGATGGGAACGTTCGACCAGATGCGTCGAGGGTCCACGCGCGCCCGAGGCGGTCCACCAGTGCAATCCAGTACAATGCCGTACCGCCACCAGCCTGAGTAAAGCGCGCGGTGTGTACCTGTGCCGCGTAGGTCAGTACGTCCGAGAGGTGGTGGTCCGTGGGCAACCGCCCGGAGCATCATCTCGGGCGCGTGGTCCGTGGTCCCCGACGTCGCATCGCGTGCCCGACATATGACGGGATCTGCGATACCTGACGGGTTCGGTATGAATGCTGTGATCTGATGCAGAACACCGTCGTCGGTCGATGCATGATCGGAAAGGTAATCTGCAGTGTTGTGGGGTAGAGCGGGCGCAGTACGCGACGCGGCATGGCCTCCGAGATCTGTGTTGAGTCGGTGTCTCGCCGTGAGGAGAGCTTGCTGCTAGAGCGGGCTGGATGTAAGTGGCTGTACGGTAGTGTCGTGAAGGGAGGCAATGCCGACCTTGTGCCGACCAGCTTGAGTGGACGAGGCCCGCAGCCCGCTGATTGTGCCGGTCCACCGTCCCAGGGCCTGACGGAGGTTCTAGATGTCGGGGAACGTCGGTGTCTCACTTGCGGGAGATCATTGCATTCGACGGGGCAGCATGATCATCGACATTCGCACCACAGACGGTCCGAGCCGCATCGGAGTCTTCGGAAACTCGGTGACCAGCACCGAGAAAGTCCTCCTTGCTGATCCCTGCGGAGAGCTTCCTAAATGGTGAGCAATAAAGATTTGGAAAGCGTAGTCGTTTGTGAGACTTGGATTCGTGAGTGCAGAGAAAGGAGGAGGTTAAACGCCTTCCTTCTTGGGAGATAAATATTCGATCACAAATCACGTGGTTGGTATGATCGTGTCAAACGCACCACCGTTCTCAGGCTGTCACTGTCAAGTTCCAACGAGGGAGTCTCGTGTAGATCAGGCTCATCAACTCTGAGAACGTCTCCTGGCCGCATAATTCAATAAGGTCATTGTGAGTATCTACATTGGGTTTCACCCGTAGGCTTTCAGCGCTTGCTGATTTACAACAATTGTCAGGAGTCAGGGCTGGATACAACGGTCGAGGACTCGGAGGAGGGGGCGAAGTCACCTCATAATATCCCATACACACTCACCGTCAATCTCTCGGAACGGACGAGAATGTTAGCTAGATGTCTGTGTTATTGCGATTCTCCTACTTACTGTTATATTTAGAGGAATATCACATCGTACCACCGTGGCAAGCAGGGGCGTGCCAGTGATTGACGACAATTGGCGACGAGACACTCAGTGACATCACGGAACAGTCATTTTCCTACAACCTTCGAGAAACATAAGTTATTCGACCGCAGTGTAGCGCATCCACTGGCAGCATGTGCGTCTAATGAACCACGGAGAACAGGACCCCTACTTTGCTCACTCGGGGCCCAAAATATGAAACAAAAGTAATGTCTTTCCATTACTCTTGAAACCGGTATCACGTCCCTTCGCAATCATCACAGATCCAACTGTGTCCTCCTTCGCTACTCGGTCATTGCTGCATTTCCGGTAAGCTTCAGGTCCACTCCGAGATTTCTCTGGTCGTAAACAGTTCATGGCCGGTCAGTATTCGGTCAACCTGACGCCAGACAAAGTGTCTTCTGTCGGTCGACATAGCCGCACCGACTGTCCGCCTTCTTTTGGCGCGCGCACCGCATAATCAAACTCTGGAGCCTTAAGCCACCTCCCCACCCGCTTGTGGGAGCTGGCCAAGTGGCGGCGATATCACCCGTACGCACCGCTACTTTTTCTGGCTTAGAGTGCCTCGGCCATGGCTGCCGTGCATAGGCAGATGGTGTACCGTCTGTTGCGATCTGTCTTGCGGTAGCCAGTGCTAATGGCAACGGAAGCCATCCATCCACTCACCCACACGTACGTGCGGGCAAAGTCGTGCGCTTTGTGTCCACTGACCGGGGAACAATGATCGTTCTCTGTTTCGCGGCAAGGAACAGGTACTTACCACACAGAACACAGCGCCCTTCTGCTGCGACGCATGCCACACTATTCAAAGTCAAGATGAGCAGGGGGCTTTGTTTATCTCCGTTAGTCTATATAGTATACAACATCGCTGCTCCAACGATAGACTCTGGGGAGACAAGTAGCCGTCTTTCAATAAACTGTTGTGTTGCGTGAGAGAGAACTTTATACAGAAAGCTTTGAGCAGAGCGCTGCTAATGGGTGCAAGGGCCAACCAGTTCAGCTTTGGGATGAGTATCTAAAATGACAGCCTTGAGTTTAACAGTGCAGTGTCGAGACACTATGTGACGTACCTAATGCGGCACGTTGAGTTCAGTTAATACCCGCTCGGCAGCGATCTCTGTAGCCTCTGCTTTGGTCCGCGCCACCCCTCTGCCATACTCTACCCCCTTGACTAGAAACGATTCTCAGTTGCAGCAGCAGTCTTTGGAAGAACCAGCACTTACGGAAAGCTACAACAGTCCATGTGGCATTGCTGGAGGGGCCTTCAGAAGTTTCCTGACGTGTTAATGGGCCTACGGCTGGGTTGGCCTGTAGGTAGTTGTTCAGCCTTAGGCGGTATTCTAGGTCGAGCATGTCAGTAGGACTGAATTCGATGAGGAAGCAAGACGGACTCACCAGACATGGCAAAACTAAGGGATTTCTTTGCTTTTTTGAAGACGGGGACTAGAGACGACTTGCTTGCAGGACCGTACAACTACGGCTCTTAAAAGACAGAGAGAAGCCGCCTGTTTGCCTCATCACCGAGCTCCTCGCATCTATGGCCTTGGTGCAGCGCCTCGAATGACATCCTACCCCATCGCCTCAAGTTCGAGGAGACACACAATAAAATTCAAAAGCTCTCCCGATCTTAGAATGGAGACCGGAGACGTTGTACGGAAAGGTCACCAGGAATGGATGTCTAATCAGATGAGGCCATCAGGTCCTGACGCCGTCAGGACCATTACACTGCCCACAATGGTCTGGCGCACCTTACGGGGATGCTACGGGCAGCACACTTCTTCCTGCGCGTTGGAGTGCGCCGAAGCCTTCCAGCTAAGCGGTGACGACAGCCCTCCACCGCCGCCGCAGGGCTGCCGTCCGTGGGCAGTTGAGGGCCAGTGGCGGTCAGCGCGACTCGCAAGCTGGTGAGTCAGAGTGAATCAGTGCGTGCTAGCTTGCCGCGAGTGTGCGGCCATCATACCACAGAGGACTGCGTCACAGTGCCAAAATTTCATCCATCCGTCCCATGCGTAGTCTCTTCTGGACTCGTCTCAAACAGATAGCGGCTTGGGCGCCCAACACCGGACCATGGTCTGCGCCTGTAGCTGCGAGGACAGACGTGAATGGAGGTGACTCTACCACCGAAACGAGAAAACAGACAGGGAATCCACCTCTTCAAGAATCGGACCCGAGCTTCGTTTTCTATCTTCCTGCGACGTTTGTGTGTCCCCATGTCTTCTCTACGGCGCCGTAGGGACGTGAAGTCACTGTGGTCGCATCAGCCGCGCAAGGAAACTCACACGACTAGCACACACACATGTGTACACAGACGCGACATCGCGACAATTTTTCGGCTGGCGCAACCGTTGCGTTCCGCCTACAAAGTCGCTGCTCGCGACCAAAGCCACAACTGCAGCTAGGGAGTGCGTGCAATCACTAGCCAGGCTCCAGCACGCTGCCCACAGAAAGAGCAACACCGGATCAAACGGCAAAAACACCGCATACAACCGGCACAAGAGCCATTGCGGTGCAATAGCAGATCGGCCCTATCTGCTCTCTTGGGTGCGAAGGGCTGGACTTGACAAAACGTTGCCTCGAGGCCCCGCTATTGTCTGGTTTGACATATGCCGCTGCCTCGGAGGTGAAGGGCACCGAGTCTATTTGCCAAGACAGCCGCGGGTTCACGAAGGCCTTGTGATTTGGGTGGGCAATGCTTCTGAATTCCGCAGCCAGGCAAAAAAAAAACGAATAATGGGAGCCCGTCATGTCCAAGGTTTTATCAACTGAGAGCGGGTGTCAGCCGGATTGGTTACAAGCGAAACGCATGCTCCAGTTCTCCTCCATGCGGCGCAGGATCATTGCTGGAGGCCCTCGAGTATGGGAGGTCGCCGCGGCGAATGTCACCCATCATGTTGTGCGGTTTGGGAACTCAGAGCGCTACGCTCGTGGAGAAAAACCGCACAACACCGATTAAGAGGCGCGGTCAATAATGATACTCACAAAACGATCTTCAAAATCTACCGCACTGCGACATTTGGTCCATGTTCTCGTACCAATCCGTTTCGAATCCGTAACAATCACATGCAATATACAAGGTGTCTGTAAATCGCAATAAGGACAACGTTTGACTTCGACGATAGTGCAAAAAACTCCTCTGACGACAGCGCACGCCTATGTGCATATGGTGCTTCCTCTTGCTCGACATTTGTCTGCGGTATGCCGATTCGTTGTCTGAGACTGCCCGTTATTGGCCAGTTATGTGATTGAAGACGCTTGGAGCTGAGGGCGCCTGGCAGACAGGTATCAAGCCAAGCGCTGAGTCCGCATCGGATGCATGCTTAATTGCCATACTATATAGAAGGCAGTCCGATCGTAGTCAATGCATAGCCATATATGATCAGACGACAGTAACGGACCTATGAGCCCAACGAGGTCAATACAGGCCTAGGTTTGTCCGAACGTTCCTCAGGCCGCTATGAACAAGAGCTTACCGAGTGCTGACCGTCATCGGCAGGCCCGCAGCCGCCTATCATGTCAACAAACGCCTGCTTCAAGAACTCGAAGTAAACGCATGGACTCAGAAGCCACCGTTAAGTATGTGCCAAGTATGTGCTGGCAAAATCGTGGCAAGACCTGGCAAGAAGACTACATCATACGGCCGTGTTCATCGGTTGACGCACGTGATATTTCCAGCCTAGTACTGGCCAACACAACGAATTCCGCCTTCATCTTTGCTTTGACCAGTACATGATCCCACTACACCGAAGAATCTATCCGGCTCCACTGATCCAGGGATAAGTCCAGAAATTGGATGAAGACACCAATGCCAATAATGGTGGGCCGGTCAAATCCTTGCAACCTCAGGCTACGAGTGAATACGACGTTCCTATAACCGCGTCGGCGCCAGCTCATCTGTCTTGTGGCCGGCGGATATTCACCTCTGATATACTCCGTTAGCTTCGTTCGTCGTCCGTCGACGCATTCTGGTCCCTAGGTCACCAGTGTGGTCTCGATTTGCGCAGACAGACGTAACTGACTCGGACAAGGTTAACATGCGCCGCACATTGAGACCACTTTACAGCATGCCAGCTACCACTCGACCGACGAATTGACATGCTCACCTACAACACCGAGCTTCGCGGAACACACAGCGGTGAGGTCGTCAATGTGCTACTTCGTGTATCCACTTACAGACGGTCTGACAGGCTACAGCCATGCTCTGGGCCCACTCGAGTTTGGCGTCTTTTTTTCCTGCGATGTCTTCGTCTGGACCAGTGGCTACTAGTACGGAGTCATCTGAGGACGCTCTGTTGTCCCTTCGAGTTCGCTCGATATGATGTCAGCTCCATTCCTCAGGCTGGAGAAGGTCAATCATTCTCGCTCGCGTGATTAGGATGTACACACCACTATCACCCTTGCATCATTGCTGATTCGGACGCGGAGATATCTGAGCAGTCATGCAGAGGGTTTTGACCGCGTTTTGCTGACCGTCGGGAGATAGTGCTATACGGAGCCAACAGCTTGTCAAGTGGATCATCGGACTTGCACGGGGTGCCCGAATGGACGGAGAGGAACTATTCGGGTGAGCTATTTGGGTGAGCTATCCGTACGTAAGACTCCAAAGCTGACTGCACACAGATACCATCGTTGCATGTCAGCGCTAGAATCCAAGCCTCGTGTCTCGGCCTCATGCGTGCGGCGTTGCATAACGAGGTGAGACTGAGCTTGTCAGCTCTACCTAGCATAACTGACTCGGTTGTTCTCCTCCTCGCAACACTAGGGTCTAGACAGATATGCCCGTCCTTGATTCTGTCGTGGCATCGATTCCGCCTGCTGGGTCCAGACAGGATATGGACCGCAAGTCGTCGAGAGAAGATACCATTCGCTCAGCACTGCTCTCATCGATTGCGACCGGTAGCTTCATAGACACCAGGTTTTACCTTCCGTCCCGTCGCTCGCGCGCTGGGCATGTTACAGACTTGCGAGCCGTATATGCGAACAGCATGCTGATTCAGACGGCATCGGCTGTATTTGACAATAGTACGTGCAAGACCTGTGCGCTCGTATTGCATGAATGTATGCAGCTGATCATTGTTCGTAGTGCTTACTGGTGGTTTTGCTGAGAGCATGTCGAGAAGCTTCGATAGCGAACCTCCCTCTGGGCAAGAAGTGTCCATGGACGAATACGGTTATGAAACAGACAGCGATCTTGACGAAACTGAAGACGATGAGTCGGTAGACAAGGCGGCAGACCATGTTGTTTCTGGCACTACGCAGTCAGTGCAGTCTGAGAATGTCGAAATCAACGAGATCACTGTCAGTGGTGACGGCGATATTGGTGAGATCACGGATGTGCGCTGTTGTCCGTAATCCCAATGTACAATCAATTGACTTCGTGTGCAGCATCAACACACTCAGAATCTACGCACCGTCGGCCCTCGAGAAGCTCAGGCAGCTTCGGCTTCGGCTTCGGCCTCATGCCCCTACGGACCATGTACAGGTCGGACCGTCGTCGTCAAAGATATGGCGCATAAAACGTGTGTTTACCTTAGTGCACCTCTCTTTTCGGCAGCTGACAAAACTTACAAGATGGATCGCTCTCATCGCTTACATCTACACGGGAAGCATTGAATTTTCCCCGCTGCGGTCAAGCTCAGCATCTCCGCCAGGCGATCATGGTAGTCAGAACAGAACTTCTTCTGTTGCGTGCTCGCCGAAGTCGATGTACCGCCTTGCAGACAAGGTTTTTTTTTTTTCATTTTCATCTGCATGTTAAGCATTGGTTGACTCTAAGGCTGAGTAGTACGGTCTCGAAGACCTTCAAGGAATGGCTCTCAAACAGATACGGTCGGGACTCAGTACGGACAACATACTCAAAGAGCTATTCTCAACGTTCACTTCCAGGTGACTATGGCTTGTTGGTCATGCTTCCTCTATGATACACTGACTAGTGCATACGGTGATGCCAGATATCCCGAGGTTCAGCAAATTCAAGTGGACTTCCTGTGCGACAGTATGCAGATCTCGGACGTCATGGCCTCGATGCCCGGATGGATGGCCGTTATGGCTCAAGGCCATTTACCCCATAGCCAGAATGTGATGTCGACTCTGTTGCTCACCATGGCCACGAAGATTCAGTCTTCAACAGCGTCAAAGGACGAGCTACGCCGGTGCCCGCGTTGTGTCGATGGAAGCCGCGAGTTGACATTCTCATCGTGCGGCCATACATACAACAGACCTCTCAACAGAAAGAAATAGCACGGGGATCATCGACCGTCCGGCGCCGCGCGGTTATGTCATTTGTTATCGAAGTTGTGTAAGAGCGGCGGCCAGCGTTGCAGACGGCCTGCTCAGGTAGACAAGAGCATAGTAGCCCCTGGCTTGAGGCGCATCTCTCCAGTATGAAACGATGTGACATATCGTGCTTTTACCCTAAGTTTGATTGACCTGTTCGTACGGGGCTAGGTGGTGTTGCCATGGATAGAGCCCGAGAATCGGAGCTACGCGACAAATAGCGCCCAAGCGCGTCTACACAGTACACGTGACCGTAGTACTTGACTCGCGCCGACTCAGACTGAGGTTGCCTGGTTCTGACAGGCCAGCAGACTCTCATCTCGCCATGGAGAGCCTTCTCGCCAGCGTCGCCCGCAGGCGCATCGCGACAGGGCTCGTATCACGCTCCCGCCATATCTGTGTATCAGCATGCAGACGGTATGCAGACTCCGGCGACTCAGCACCGAAACCACCGCCTCCCGTTGACGATTCGACCTCAGCACTGGATTACAAGCGGCGGACGACGCTACAGCACAGACCGCCGCCTCTTCCAGCCATGGACGTCCGCTCAAGGTCTGCAGAAGAGGCAGTGACGAACATCCTCTACAACACGCCCCCGCCTAGCCTGCAACCATTTAAAAAGTGCGTCTGCTCCAAGACAATCCTAATTTCACATGTCGACACTGACACATGCGTGTGGTACAGGCATGTTCTGAACTGCCTGGTCCAGAACGAACCCGGTGTCTTATCCCGTGTATCGGGCATTCTCGCCGGGAGAGGCTTCAACATCGACTCCTTAGTCGTCTGTCGTACCGAGATCCGGGACCTGAGTCGCATGTGCATTGTACTCCGGGGTCAGGATGGTGTTATTGAGCAGGCAAGGAGACAGCTAGAAGACTTGGTGAGTCCAATTTCCTTCTCGGTCATCTGCCCATAGTTCTTGTGCGGTCCATTTGCAATGGAAGGGAACCTATTTTTTTTTTCTTTCGCTCTGCCTCCGACGTATCGTTCATCGTCAGAAAGCCGGTGCATGTATTTTGCACCCATATCACTCAAGTTGGAAGCTGACTTGCTGGATGCTCGACATCTGGACGCACGGGCGACAGACCTGCGCCCGCGAACATCCTCTGCGGGAGGGTGAAGGCATCCCTTAATCTGAACAAATGTGGTTGCAGGCGTAGATGCTCCGCTTAAGGTCACCCCAATGACATGTGAAGGCTTGGTGCCAGATTCTATTGCTGGTAGGTTTGGACCGAGCAAATGCTCGCTCCTGTCACATTTGTTACCTTGAACCCGGCTGCATGGGCCTGCGCATGACAACAGTCAATTTACATTTTCGTCACGTTCAAACGGCATGATTCATCCTGACCTATCTCCTCGCTCAGGTACCGGTATGGGCAGTGCTCGACTACACGGATACCCACTGCATCGAGCGCGAGCTGCTCCTCGTCAAGGTCTCCATCCTCGGGCCAGAGTACGTCGAAGAGCAGCTCCAAGGCGGGCCCACGCACGACCCGCGGCATCGCCACCTCACCCCGTCCACTTCCACCGCCGACGCGGAGTCGAAGCTCGAGCGCGAGATGGCGCTCGCGCAGAGCTTCGAGCGCGGCGCGCACCCGGACGCGGACGCCCACGCGCCCACACCGCTCACGCCGACGCAGGCGCTGCACCTCCGGAGCGACAACCTCAACGCCGTCTCCGTGCTCTCCCAGCAGTTCGGCGGGCGCATCGTCGACGTGAGCGAGAACAGCGTCATCGTCGAAATGTCCGGCAAGACCAAGCGCGTCGAAGCCTTCCTCGCGCTTCTCAAGCCGTTTGGCGTCCTCGAGGCCGCCCGCACAGGTATGTGTGTCTGGCTGCCGGAGGAGGACGCGTTGTTCTGACTGGTGCCCACGCTTCCGCAGGTCTCATGGTCATGCCTCGTACGCCCATCGCGAGGGCGCCCGAGGACAGCGATGACGCGGATGATGTTAAGGGGGTTGACATGAGCCTTCTCCCACCGGGTTGATAATGCTAGTTCACACGGCGAAGCATCCACATTCTGCGGGAATGTAACAAAAGTATATCAACTTCAACTACCCTCAATTTAGCGTGTATCTGTGTGCTCCGATTAATACGACCGGGAGCCTGGAGCAGCGGCCCCGGCGTGGGACTATGCAGGTTGCGTGGATGGGGAAGAGCGAGCGAGCGTAAGTGCGGATGCGTGCTATCAATACAATATACAGATGCAAGTATAGCGGAGCGATAAAAAGAGGTACATAAATATGAAGTGCGCGGTCCGATCGAACAACGTCCCATCCCAAGCGGCGAGATCAAAAGCGTACAACGCACACGGGTACAACAAACACACAGTCGGGTTCACGTCCGTGTACGTGAGGTGGAAGCAGTCCGCGCGCCGCCTGCTGCGGGCGCGTGGGTCTCGAACGCTTCCTGAATTTTGCGAATCCACATGCTAGCCATGGATGGACTCTCAGCAAGGAAACAATGTGACTTGGTGGCCTGTATTGGCAACAGGACAACGTAAGTATAACCAATGTGAGGAAAGAGTGCGAGACGACTGACCGTCATGACGACAAACTCGCGCTCGCCCTTTGGCTCGATGCCCGAGATGATATGACGGCCATCCTTCTCCTTCTCCGACGAAGGAGTCATAAATAATTCCGTCCGAACTTGCACCGCGCGCCCGATCTTACGCTTTAAGCACAGCAGCCGGTGTGTTGTGAGAATAAGCTCCCTCGTCTTCAACCGCCGCGGCGTCACCGCCATGGCGAGTAACCGGCTTCCACGTCGCCTGGGCGCGCTCGCCTCCACGGTCGTGTTGAACAGCACGCTCTCGTGCGGGAGCAGTAACGATGTCCTGCACAAACAAACAGACACCGAACGCGTTATTTCACCCAGCGCCACGGGCTCGCTACGTCGGTCTGGAACTCACCATTCCGAATCCACCGCCGGCGGCGGCGGCGCGCGGTTCCCCTGGATAGGCGTCTGCGCGCGGTTCCGGCCTCTGTCAATCCCAGCGGCCTCCAGCGCCGCACCGAGCTGCTCGATCGGACTGCCGTCCGACGAACTGGTCGCGGAGCCCGTCGAATAACTGTCCACGACCGCCCCCTTGGGCGCTGGCACGTCAATTGGATGTGCCTTCACGACCGACGGGACGTCATGCGAGGGGCCCACGCCATTCGCCGGCGCTGTTCTGCTGTCGCCCGCCGTGAGGACCGAGCCCGCCTTCGGGATATCCGCGAAACGGACCGAGGGCCCCTCGTCTTTCCCAGTACCAGGCGCCGCCGAAGACGAACTCGCAAGGTTTGCATTGTTGGTACTGTGGCCGTCGGCTGGCGGAAACGCGTATGGACGCAGTTCTCCCATAGGCCCGACATCTTCGTAATAGGCATACCCATTCGGTGCTTCTGCCTCCTGCGGGGCAAAAAAATCCTGGCCTTCTGTATCCGACGCCCAGCTGATGCCGTCCTCTGGGTCGCTATCGCCCACGAGGGCGTCCCAAGATGCACCGACGTCGTCCCACTTACTACCATTGGTTGCTGGTGGAGGGTCTTTCTTGATGAGTCCAGGCTCGAGGGCGGGACCGGTTCTGTCCAGAGCGTGCCCCAGTTGATGGAGGCGAAAAACGGGTGCTCCCTGAGCGCCTGCATGTCGGTACTACTTCCAGAATGACCAGCGCCGAGGCGGTGGGCCGGATCGCGGACCTAACCTCGCGACTCAGTTCAGCCACCCCATCGAAATGTTCATAAACAACGTACGAGTAGTTTCTGTACCAGATCCTGTGCATGCTCATCGAAGCCTTCAGGGAAAGTGTACTCGAGCTTCTTGATCTTTTGCCATGTCAGGTACTCAGAGAGCCCCTG
This sequence comes from Fomitopsis serialis, assembly GCF_022376445.1. Taxonomy (NCBI): domain Eukaryota; kingdom Fungi; phylum Basidiomycota; class Agaricomycetes; order Polyporales; family Fomitopsidaceae; genus Fomitopsis; species Fomitopsis serialis. Next base: position 17,918 of record NW_025955609.1, read on the forward strand.
GAATGCAAAGCGGCCAGAGATCATTTGGTAGACAATGCAACCCAGGGCCCAGAAGTCGGAGCTGTGACCACATTGACATAAAGATAAGCCATCGGATACGCATCGACTGCGATAATCACGGCGCACCTTTTGCTAGTCTCGCTGTCCTCGAGCAACTCCGGAGATACATATTGTGCCGTGCCCACAAAAGTCTTTGTGCGCTCGCCTGTAAGCCAATCAGCTGCTGTCAAGCTATGCCGGAAGATGCCTGCGGCAAGGACCGACCTCCGGAGTCGAGAATCTTGCCGGTGCCAAAATCCGTGATCTTGATCCGGAACGCGTCGTCCAATAGCAGATTCTCGGGTTTGAGGTCCCTGTGCGGCGCGAGAGTCAGTGTGCTGCCCACCGCCGCCAGTGTCGCGCACAGCCCGCTCACCGGTGGATGACGCCCTTCGAGTGCATATACCCCAGTGCGTCTACAATTTGCGCAGCATATACCCGCGCGCATTCTGTCGAGAGCGAGCCCATGCGTGATATTCGCGACTGCAGCTCCCCGTTCCTCGCGAGATCCAGCACGAAATCTGCGAGACACCATCAGCCGCAAAATTAGCCCGCATGCACGCGTGCACTTACAAAGACTCCACTCATCCTGGAACGCCCAGTGTAAGCGCACGATGCCCGGGTGTCCCGCACCGAGCCTGACGAGCGTGTTCTTCTCTGCCAGCGCAGTGGGCAG